>NW_022326916.1:0-6808 GCF_002776525.5 Piliocolobus tephrosceles | reverse complement strand
GTGATAGAGAAGGAAAAATCATTTTCAGGATAGAAATTCAAGTGGCATGTGGGGCAACCACTTTCTACAGAGATTAGCATGACTGAAAAAGAGCCAAATTCTAATAGCTGAGATAATGGGAAAAAAGCCTCAAAGACATTTTAGAAATCAGCGAGGCAGTCCCTTTCACCATAGGCCCAAAAGCCTAGAAGAAAAGAATAGGCTTTAGGGACAGGCCTAGGGCCTGTGTGGCCTCAGGACACTGCTCCCTGCATCCCTGCTACTCCAGTTCCAGTTGTGACTCAAAGGGCCTATAGCTCAGGCCACTGCTTCATGGGGTGCAAGCCATAAGTCTTGGTGGTTTTTGTGTGATGTAAAACCTGCAGGTGTGCAGAATGCAAGAGTGAAGGGAGCTTGACAACTTTCACCTAAATTTCAGAGGATATATCAGAAAATCTGGGTGCCAAGGCAGGAACCCACTGCAGGAGCAGAGTCCCCGCAGAGAGACTCTACCAAGGTTAGATCTAGTTGTTCAGAAGATTCTGGCATCTCCTCCCTCTCTCTCTTGCCACGCGATGCACTGGCTCCCCCTTCATCTTCTACCACGATTGTAAAGCTTTCTAAGGCACTCAACAGAAGTTGAACAGATATATGTGCCATGTTTGTTTTACAGCCTGTAGAACAATGAGCCAAATAAATCTCATTCCTTTACATATTACCCAGCCTCAGGTATATCTTAACAGTATTGCAAACAGGCTAATGCAGTGATCAAAGAAGAGTTAGGGAGAAGTGAGACTTATGTATATTATTCTATCATTTTTGCTAAAAAATGTGTAGCACATTCTATTATTTACAGAATTGATCTTTTATGAGAAGAATAATCAAAATAGAAATATAATAGTCATATAAGTTATAGATAATTCATCAGAATTTTCTTCTTATTCTTTCATACCAGTTGTGCTTTCTAATTTCTGAGTTTTCTCAAGAGGAAAGCACTTCAAATGCTCACCTGATAGCTGCAGAAATAAAAAGAAAACCTCCTCATGTCACTTAAAAACTACCCAATGTTGTCTAATATAATCTGACTCTGTATGAAGATAAACTAGAAACATGTAAAGAATTGCTTCAATGAGAGTACTCCAGATACCTATTGTGTTAACAGATCTTTTCCTGTGTGAGCAGTGAAATAAATCCTCTCACCTTGAGGAATTATCATCAAATTATTACTCAAATTCCTACTAGCAGAATGTAACCAAGCAATAGAAATAACAAAGGGAAGTATTACCTCAAGAGAGGAAGCATTGTTACCTTATTCATGAATTTCAAACACAGCACTTTGCTTTTGTTCATTTTGTGTTCTCAAAAAATTGCTTTTTAGGTAAAAGCAAAGATTTAGTGAATGAAAATAAAATGACATGTTCCCAAAAGCCTGTTCAGTGTGAGACTTTTCCTAAGACTTTTAAATTTCCCATTGTTATAAAGCTTCGGTTCTAAAATATAATTACTGCAGTTAACTATATATAGAATATAACTATTGCTAAGGAGAGAGATTTGATCATTGAAAATTTCACAACTTATTTCATTTATTGTTGCAACTAATGCTGCCTTGAGTATTTCAATGTACTTTTAAAAAATCCACATAATGCAAGATTGCTGATATAGGAATTTGAATAGTGTTCAGTGCAGTTTTATAGAGAAATATTCTCGATCTGGAAAAAAAAAAAAACTTTTGAATGTCACATTTACATATATGCTTGAAATTCAATATTGGCAAACAAAGCATGAGAACCAATATTTACTTTGAATCATCTTTGTCTTATCCACTAATATTTCCACAAAAATTTAGAGATTATCTTAAGAAGTTGAAAAAATTCATATCACAATTTAGCTGAAATGCTAACATAAAAATGATTTTTTAGAGTACGAACCAGATAAATACTTTTCTCATGCACTTCAATGCCATCTGTATTCTTCCAAAGTAGGGTTCTATTGAGCCAGAGAATTATGTAACAGCTGTCAAAGTGAGTTTGTCTTCCTAATGCTCATATACTAACAACGTGTCATTTACCATTGCCTTCTTCATTGTGTCTGCTCTTCCAGAAGCAAACAAATAGTGAAATAGTCTCTAAATTGCATCATCTCATGCTATTCACCGTGGGAAACACAGAGAATACAACTTTGTTTTAAATAGATGTATCTAAGTCTATTCATAAATATTAGGTAAAGCAAGCCAACTCTGAGGACATTCCAAACTCTGAGTTTCAGTGGTTGTAGGAAAGTGTTAGATAACTTTGTGATTTAACAGGTTTTATTAGAAAATGAGTAGTTTGTGTGTTTGTATTGGATAATTTTGCCTTTATAATTTCTATATGGCTACTTTGGACTAGATAAAATAAAAATTACCTCAATTTGGAATCTTCTAAGTGTTTTCTGGATCTTGCAAGTTTTCTTTTAAAACTTTTACTTCATCCATGAGCTTTTTATTAAAACTGGATTCATCCTTGAAAGCAGTGTGCTTGACATTTCCAAAAAACTTGACATATAATAACATTATCATATAACGTAATATTTAAAAGGTAGAAATTCAGAATCAAATTATTTTGGTCCAGTTACAGAGCCTCTCTGAGACCACATTTTTCCTATTTTAGACACCTACTCAGGAGATAGTCCTACCTTGTAGAATTACTGTGAGGGGTGAAAGCAAAGCACTTAGCAGAGTGCTTTACAAAATTTAAGTATTATTATCACTTCCTATAAATAGCAATAGCTCATAAATTTTATGTAAGAGAAATGGCTGCAAACCACCTTTGGCTTTCTACTTATGTCAAGTCTAAATATATCACTCGAACAATAAAGCTCAACTTCAGACAAATTTAAACTCATAGCATGAAAATAACTTGTTTTGTGTAATAGATTGCAACACTCTACATTTATTTTGAATGCTTCTTAATGAGTTTTCATTTTAAATGACTTGAAAAAGGATATCGTTTAACTACTTTGGTTTGTGTAGCTCCAAACTTGAAATGAATGCTTGATTGTAATGTTCTTTTTTTTTTTTTTGGTAGCCAAATAAACCCAGTGTTTCAAGGGCAGAGAGATGTTGAGTGTTTTTTTCTTTCTTTCTTTCTTTCCTTTTTACCTTATGTTAGCACAAGATGGGCTCTATGGTGGACTGAATCACTTATTCACAATGGTTTGTTCCTTCTCACTTTAGCTGTGTTTTCCTGAAGGTAATGGATAAGTCCTTAGTTCTTAGGAGTTACTAATGGAAGTGTGTGGTATGCATGAATGTCATAAATGCAACAGTATTAAGTTTAAGAACAATTCATTATTTATTAGATGTTATATTTTTCTATTTATTAACAAGGTCATTTGAGTCTAGTCTGATATACTGCCCAATTTTATTGATATACTATTCAAAATTATAACTTTTTAATTGAAATTACTCAGTTACATAGCAGACATAACTATGTAATATATGCAAATGTAAAATATTTAAGTTTGCTAAATGTAAGGTTAACTAACACTTTCCTACAATCATTGAAACTCAGAGTTTGAAATGTCCTCAGAGTTTATTTGCTTTACCTAATATTTGATGAACAGCCTTAGATACATCTATTGAAAACAAAGTTATATTCTCACTTAAGGTCAGCAGTGACCACCACCTAGCCACCACCGATGTTCACTTAAGGCTCCAGAGTTCTTCAGTTAATAGGTCGTGAATCCAGCCAGGATTGTGTCTTTCTGTTCAGGGCAGTGAGCTGCTCTCAGCCCTGGGCAGGTCCAGAAATGCCTTCCAGGGGCCAGGGCCTAGAGTTGGAAAGCTTAGGAATATACTTGGTGCTCTATTCTACTGCTGCTGAGATGACACCCAAGCCACAAGACAAAGTCCTTCTGACTATTTTCTCTCCTTTTATCAAGCAAAAAGTCTCTCCTCATGATGACAACCACGTCAGACCCATGGTGGCTACTGCTCACTGCTGCCAATGTTCACTCGAGGCCCACAGTTCTTCAGTCAGCTTGTGGTGAGTGTTACCAGGCCTGGATCTTTCCCGCTAGAGAACTGGGAGCCCCTCTGGCACAGAGAAAGTCCAGAAATGCTGTCCAAGAGGCAGGCCTTGGAATTGGGAATCCTAGAAGCCTGCTTGGTATTCTATCTCTCTGTGGTCAAGTTGGTACCCAAGCTGCAAGACAAAGTCTCTTTAATCTTTTGTCTCCTTTCCTCAGCAGAAGAGATCTCTCTCTAAAGCCATCATAGCTCAGAATGTGCTCACTCACATCTGAAGCCAGCAGGGCACTGGATCTCACCATAGGCCCACCTTGAATCCTGCCTGGCTACTGCTGGTGTTTATTCAAGGCCCAGCAGGCACTTCAGTCAGCAGCTGATAAATCTTTCCAGAACTGAGTTCTTCCCTTCACGACGGTAAGTTCTCTTCTCACCCAGGTTGTGTTTAGGAATGTCATCTGGGAGCTAGGGTCTGAAATAAGGGCCTCATGACTCTGCCTGGTGACCTATTCTACTGTGGCTGAGCTAAAACCCAAGCTCCAAGACAAATTCCTTTTTTAGTCTTTCCTCTCTTCTCCTCAAGCAAAAGGAAAAAATCTCCTGCAGACTTGTGAACTGCACTAGCTGGGGTTGGAGGAGGGATTGCGTAAGAACTTCCTTGGCTGCCCAAGCTGGTGTCTCACTAGGTCGTGTGTAACCCAAGCCCACTGACTCTGAGCCCAGCACAGCACAAGGATTTGCCCAGAAATTGCCATCTCTCTGGGCTAGACTGCCTTTCAAGTTTATTTAGAACCCCATATCTCCGTAGCCCACTGTGGTGTGTCTAACCAGAACTCAGGTTCTCACCACTGGATTGAAAGATTCCCCTCTGGCTGGGGCTGGTCTAAACGCTCCTGCATGGGCACCAGTTAAATTCTCCTCTGTGTTGCTTTCTACTGTGACTAGCAGTGCTGGGTTCCAATATAAAGACCCACAATGACTGTGCTCTCCCACCCCCAAGGACGCAGATTTTCTCTCCATGCCACATGGCCACTGCAAAGGGATTGCAGAGCGGTGTCTCAGCAATTCAAGACTGACTCTGCTACCCTTTCAGTGCCTTTTTCCTTCATATGATGTTAAAACCAGGTACTGTGATTGCTCATGTGATTTTGGTTCTTATGTAGGTGCTGTCTCATGTATATAGTTGTTCAATTTCTGGATGAAGCATAAATGCCAGAGGGCTCTAGACAGCCATCTTGTTTCATCTCCCTCCCAAATTTTTATTTTAGTTAATTAGGGATAAACCCGTGGTGTCCAACAGAGCCTGTCTTGGAAGGCTTACAAATTTGGAAGGTAGGAAAGCGTGCATAACTTTAATATAACAATGTAAGTGAATATAATCTTAATGAGAATAAGGTGAAACAACAGCAATAAACGACAGCTAAATTCAGTGTAGAATGTTCTTTGAATTGTAAAGTTGTATGGAAATTCAGGGGTTCTGTGTTTAATTCTAACGAAATGTAGGAGTTTCACTGATGGTATCTCTGGTATATAATTAGCAATTACGACATCTCATAATTAGCAATTAGAGTCATTCAATGTTTCTCTTTCTCTCTTATCTCTATCTTTATCTTCTCTTTCCTTATACTTTTTTAATCATGATTATGCAAACCATGATAAGATATTTTTTAAATAAAATCTTAAGGTTTCAATGAATAAAGTAAATAAGTATGCTACTGTCTGAATTTTACTTTGTTTAGTTACTCGCTTTGATTTTATCCTGTAAAACCTTTATTTTGTGAGCTAGATGATTCCAAAATATACCAGATTTGACTCACTTAATTTCAATACATTTTAACTATGCTGAATGTTGAGGAGAAATATAATGACCTTTATTTCTTGCCCTAAGAGGGCTTTATTGGTCCTTTTAAAAGACATGCTGAGTTGACAAAACAGGATTATCATAACATATAATTTTTAAGACAACCAGGAAGTACCTATTGTGGCCTGAGGTATACCTGGGGTAAACGCTACCAGGAGAAGTGATGTGCAGCTCACTTTTTCAAAAATGTCAAAATGCCTGAGTTGCAGTAGAAGGGTAAAAATATACACATATTTATAGTTTCACTAAAACTTGTTTTCTATTCAAAAATATACTCACTGAGCCTGAGGAAGGCCTATCAGCATTCTTTCCCACAGCTGCTTACTTTATCTCAGTGTCACAGTTCACCAAAACAAAAACAAAATAAAGACAAAAGAAGGAAGAGCTTTGAATTGATTTTATTTTTTCCTTACACGTCACTATCTGTGAGTGAGTCCTCTCAGGGAATAATCATTCCATAATATCTCATTCTAATTTTATATTGACTTATTATTTACCTATTTGTTTTCTTTTAATATGAATGTTCAATAAAAGGTTGAAAGAATCCTTTTCACCACACATGCTGACGTTAAAAATAATATTGTAACAAACTGAAGATCACTTTACTTCCCAAGAAATGTTTCCTCTGTATGTATTACAGCTATTGGGGCCGTAGCCTCTCCAGTCAGGCTGCTAGAGATAAATCAATTTAGTACTCATTTTTTAGAGTCTTGTAATCCAGGGAAATTTGCTTAATCTCTTCATGCTACAGTTTCTTCATTTGAAAAATGGGAATAAGTACAGGCAACAACAGGTAAAAATAATAAGAAAAAAGAGTATTTCTTATTTATCTGAAACATAGTGATATGTGCTGCTATCTAGATCTATCCATTCATCCATCCGTTATCTATCTATCTATCCATCCATCTATCTATATATCAAATACCTATCTATAGGTATGCATGAATGTATTTGCACATGTA
>NW_022326915.1:2114-3302 GCF_002776525.5 Piliocolobus tephrosceles | reverse complement strand
TCTATGTCTGAGAGCATTTTGCTTTAGTCGCCTTTCTGATAGCTCCTCAAACTAAATCTGATAGTTATATGCAACATTAGGAATATAATTTATAGAATGGTGAGATTCTGTTTTTGAAATATTAACCAATTCGAAACACTCGATTGAAAACACTCGATTTTCTATTACTCTTGATTTTTCTCACTTTTCTACATTGGAACTGGCTTTATTCGTTCCTCAGAAAAGGAGTGATTCAATTGATCATATAGAAAATGTAAACTTTTATAGTTGGAACTTAGAAAGTGTAAGCCCTGTGAAAAGGGATTAAGTTCTGATGAAGATATCAGAGCTAGAAGAAAACATGATGTTATTTAAATTATCAAATCCTCAGGTTACCTGATGGGCTTTTCTGTGTTGCAGATTAGTAACAAGTAGAATTAGGAGCCAGTAATACTGGTGAGTCCTTGAGAAAAGACTCTACGGGACATAAATGGATAGAAAGACAGACAGACAGATAGATAGACAGACAGATGTAGGAATTTTGAATATGAGGGAAATATTACTCCTAAGTAGAGTGTGAAGTGGCGGCAAAGCCCTAGAGTATAAAGGGCATATCATATCTCATATCAGTGATGAAATCAGACTTGCCTGAGCATGACCCAGACAATTAACATGTTGCCAGGACATTTAAATAGTAGGACACAAATCCTCAAGTGTCCTAAACAATCCCACGGAATATGGTGTGCTTTTTCAAAAATAGAAAGATAAAACTTGGGAACCACAGAGAACCCTGAAAGCAGTTAATTTTTAGCCAGATTAGGAAAAAGGTAAGAATGTGAGAAAGTACAATAGTGACTTGTATACAGCTAGGGTAAGATATTAGAACAACTCAAAATGTCTCCAGAGATGCTATCACAGGTTGGAAGAGACATCGAAGATCATACAACTAGTCCTTAAGTTCTTTACATTATGTATCCCCAAGAACTTAGACTCAACTCCAGCTATGTGATGGGGGAGATCCAAATGTATTAACATTAACTTTTTACTACTCAGAAGAAGGGGGACATAGATAGATCTTGTTTTGCATAAAACATTATGTATTCAGACTTATTTCCCCAGTACATATTATCTGAGAAACAATAATGTAATAATGTTCACCTTTAATCCCAAGTAAATTATTAATGAATCTTTTTTTTTTTTTTTTTTTTT
>NW_022326915.1:0-2014 GCF_002776525.5 Piliocolobus tephrosceles | reverse complement strand
AGATGGAGTCTCCCTCTGTTGCCCAGGCTGGTGTGAAGTGGCACAATCTTGGCTCACTGCAACCTCTGCCTCCCCTGGTTCAAGCGATTCTCCTGCCTCAGCCTCCAGAGTAGCTGGGATTACAGGTGGTCGCCACCACACCCAGCTAATTTTTGTACTTTTAGTAGAGACAGGGTTTCACCATGGTGGCCAGGCTGGTCTCAAACTCCTGACCTCAGGTGATGCAGCCACCTTGACCTCCCAAAGTGCTAGGATTACAGGCGTGAGACACCACACCCAACCATGAATCATCTTTTATAAATGACATGTATTGTGGGAGTTCTGAATGTTTTATAAGGAGTTCATATTCAGCATTGTTTAAAAATAGTAATAGTGCTACAATATTTTAAAATTCTGAATTGGGTATAAATGATATATCTGTTGATAATTTGTGTATTGGAATAAACAAAAAGTTATTTAATTTAGGTAAACTAACAAAAGTAGTTATTTTTTACTGCATAATCTGGTATATTCCCTATAAAAGTAAACTAAGAAATGCTATCAGATATATATGTATATGTGTGTATATATGTACATATAAAATACACACATATTTATGTGTATATATATACACATATGTATATAAAATACACACATATTTATATGTATATATATACACACATATGTATCTCTTCTAATTCCTTGATTAAAAAGAGACTTCCATTCTATACTTACTAAGGAGAAGAAAATAGAAAAATGTGATTTGGATGAATGTCCAATATTTAATACTAAATGTGATAATCCTGGTACTAAAGAACGTACTGTTCTATTTGTTCTGTTGGTAACAATTTCTTTATATTAACTTATTTTGAATAAATGTAAAAGTAAAGAAAAGAAATAAGTTAAATTTAAATAGACGTTTTTGTTTTTGCCCATAGTTTGAATGGTGAAGCTGTTCGAGTCCACACTAACAGAAAGGAGCAGATCTCTGGAACCTGAAGAAACTGGCACACAATAGAATCAATAAGAGGTCAGAAATGAAGGTCATATATGTCTGTGAGCATATATATATATACTCACAGACACACATACATATACATATATACACACACTATATATATATGAAAAGTTGGTAGAATTTGGAAGTTATAGCTATTCAATAAATATTTCTTTTTCTTTTTTTTTTTTTTTTTTTTTTGAGACAGTCTCACTCACTGTGTCTCCCAGGCTGGAGTGCAGTGGTGCCATCCCAGCTAACTGCACCCTCTGCCTCCTGGGTTCAAGTGATTCTCCTGCCTCAACCGCCCAAGTATCTGGAAGTACAGGCATGCATCACCATGCCTGGATAATTTTTGTATATTTAGTAGAGACGGGGTTTCCCCATGTTGGTGAGGCTGGTCTCAGACTCCTGACCTCAAGTGATTCCGCCCACCTCAGCCTCCGAAAGTGCCGGGATTACAGGCACGAGCCACCATGCATGGCCGTCAATAAATATTTCTTAAGCTTATTACTTACGAAAACTTTGATAAATAAAAAATTAAATTAGTTGTAGAGGCTTGTTTGCATATAATAATCTACACATGCCACATTTCCATTTGGGGTTTCCTAATATTCAATTTACATATAATTTTTAAATCTGATGGCTTTTATAATCTCACCATCTTTTATTTAATTTGATTGCAGTCTGTGGCTGATGTAGAATTCGATATTGTTTAGATGGGTAATTTACCTTACATAGCCAGATGAAAAATAATCAATTTGAGAGCAAAGTAGGAAAAGCCACGTTCAGTTAACAAGTCCACAGTACTGGCTTGTTTCACAAGACACGGTGCCAAGTCAGTAGCATCAAAAATCTAGATGCCTGAATAGCATGTAAGGATGGGGAAAAAGACATGATAAAAGTGGAAACTGCTGGTCTCAGTGGCTTGTGACCGTCACCCCAACTACTCAGGAGATTGAGGCAGGAGGACTGCTTGAGCCCTAGAGTTAGAGATCAACCTGGGCAACATAATGAGGCCCATCTCTAAGAAATTTT
>NW_022326914.1:1288-3302 GCF_002776525.5 Piliocolobus tephrosceles | reverse complement strand
AAAATTTCTTAGAGATGGGCCTCATTATGTTGCCCAGGTTGATCTCTAACTCTAGGGCTCAAGCAGTCCTCCTGCCTCAATCTCCTGAGTAGTTGGGGTGACGGTCACAAGCCACTGAGACCAGCAGTTTCCACTTTTATCATGTCTTTTTCCCCATCCTTACATGCTATTCAGGCATCTAGATTTTTGATGCTACTGACTTGGCACCGTGTCTTGTGAAACAAGCCAGTACTGTGGACTTGTTAACTGAACGTGGCTTTTCCTACTTTGCTCTCAAATTGATTATTTTTCATCTGGCTATGTAAGGTAAATTACCCATCTAAACAATATCGAATTCTACATCAGCCACAGACTGCAATCAAATTAAATAAAAGATGGTGAGATTATAAAAGCCATCAGATTTAAAAATTATATGTAAATTGAATATTAGGAAACCCCAAATGGAAATGTGGCATGTGTAGATTATTATATGCAAACAAGCCTCTACAACTAATTTAATTTTTTATTTATCAAAGTTTTCGTAAGTAATAAGCTTAAGAAATATTTATTGACGGCCATGCATGGTGGCTCGTGCCTGTAATCCCGGCACTTTCGGAGGCTGAGGTGGGCGGAATCACTTGAGGTCAGGAGTCTGAGACCAGCCTCACCAACATGGGGAAACCCCGTCTCTACTAAATATACAAAAATTATCCAGGCATGGTGATGCATGCCTGTACTTCCAGATACTTGGGCGGTTGAGGCAGGAGAATCACTTGAACCCAGGAGGCAGAGGGTGCAGTTAGCTGGGATGGCACCACTGCACTCCAGCCTGGGAGACACAGTGAGTGAGACTGTCTCAAAAAAAAAAAAAAAAAAAAAAGAAAAAGAAATATTTATTGAATAGCTATAACTTCCAAATTCTACCAACTTTTCATATATATATAGTGTGTGTATATATGTATATGTATGTGTGTCTGTGAGTATATATATATATGCTCACAGACATATATGACCTTCATTTCTGACCTCTTATTGATTCTATTGTGTGCCAGTTTCTTCAGGTTCCAGAGATCTGCTCCTTTCTGTTAGTGTGGACTCGAACAGCTTCACCATTCAAACTATGGGCAAAAACAAAAACGTCTATTTAAATTTAACTTATTTCTTTTCTTTACTTTTACATTTATTCAAAATAAGTTAATATAAAGAAATTGTTACCAACAGAACAAATAGAACAGTACGTTCTTTAGTACCAGGATTATCACATTTAGTATTAAATATTGGACATTCATCCAAATCACATTTTTCTATTTTCTTCTCCTTAGTAAGTATAGAATGGAAGTCTCTTTTTAATCAAGGAATTAGAAGAGATACATATGTGTGTATATATATACATATAAATATGTGTGTATTTTATATACATATGTGTATATATATACACATAAATATGTGTGTATTTTATATGTACATATATACACACATATACATATATATCTGATAGCATTTCTTAGTTTACTTTTATAGGGAATATACCAGATTATGCAGTAAAAAATAACTACTTTTGTTAGTTTACCTAAATTAAATAACTTTTTGTTTATTCCAATACACAAATTATCAACAGATATATCATTTATACCCAATTCAGAATTTTAAAATATTGTAGCACTATTACTATTTTTAAACAATGCTGAATATGAACTCCTTATAAAACATTCAGAACTCCCACAATACATGTCATTTATAAAAGATGATTCATGGTTGGGTGTGGTGTCTCACGCCTGTAATCCTAGCACTTTGGGAGGTCAAGGTGGCTGCATCACCTGAGGTCAGGAGTTTGAGACCAGCCTGGCCACCATGGTGAAACCCTGTCTCTACTAAAAGTACAAAAATTAGCTGGGTGTGGTGGCGACCACCTGTAATCCCAGCTACTCTGGAGGCTGAGGCAGGAGAATCGCTTGAACCAGGGGAGGCAGAGGTTGCAGTGAGCCAAGATTGTGCCACTTCACACCAGCCTGGGCAACAGAGGGAGACTCCATCT
>NW_022326914.1:0-1188 GCF_002776525.5 Piliocolobus tephrosceles | reverse complement strand
AAAAAAAAAAAAAAAAAAAAAGATTCATTAATAATTTACTTGGGATTAAAGGTGAACATTATTACATTATTGTTTCTCAGATAATATGTACTGGGGAAATAAGTCTGAATACATAATGTTTTATGCAAAACAAGATCTATCTATGTCCCCCTTCTTCTGAGTAGTAAAAAGTTAATGTTAATACATTTGGATCTCCCCCATCACATAGCTGGAGTTGAGTCTAAGTTCTTGGGGATACATAATGTAAAGAACTTAAGGACTAGTTGTATGATCTTCGATGTCTCTTCCAACCTGTGATAGCATCTCTGGAGACATTTTGAGTTGTTCTAATATCTTACCCTAGCTGTATACAAGTCACTATTGTACTTTCTCACATTCTTACCTTTTTCCTAATCTGGCTAAAAATTAACTGCTTTCAGGGTTCTCTGTGGTTCCCAAGTTTTATCTTTCTATTTTTGAAAAAGCACACCATATTCCGTGGGATTGTTTAGGACACTTGAGGATTTGTGTCCTACTATTTAAATGTCCTGGCAACATGTTAATTGTCTGGGTCATGCTCAGGCAAGTCTGATTTCATCACTGATATGAGATATGATATGCCCTTTATACTCTAGGGCTTTGCCGCCACTTCACACTCTACTTAGGAGTAATATTTCCCTCATATTCAAAATTCCTACATCTGTCTGTCTATCTATCTGTCTGTCTGTCTTTCTATCCATTTATGTCCCGTAGAGTCTTTTCTCAAGGACTCACCAGTATTACTGGCTCCTAATTCTACTTGTTACTAATCTGCAACACAGAAAAGCCCATCAGGTAACCTGAGGATTTGATAATTTAAATAACATCATGTTTTCTTCTAGCTCTGATATCTTCATCAGAACTTAATCCCTTTTCACAGGGCTTACACTTTCTAAGTTCCAACTATAAAAGTTTACATTTTCTATATGATCAATTGAATCACTCCTTTTCTGAGGAACGAATAAAGCCAGTTCCAATGTAGAAAAGTGAGAAAAATCAAGAGTAATAGAAAATCGAGTGTTTTCAATCGAGTGTTTCGAATTGGTTAATATTTCAAAAACAGAATCTCACCATTCTATAAATTATATTCCTAATGTTGCATATAACTATCAGATTTAGTTTGAGGAGCTATCAGAAAGGCGACTAAAGCAAAATGCTCTCAGACATAGA
>NW_022326913.1:0-6797 GCF_002776525.5 Piliocolobus tephrosceles | reverse complement strand
TACATGTGCAAATACATTCATGCATACCTATAGATAGGTATTTGATAGATGGATGGATGGATAGATAGATAGAGAACAGATGGATAAATGGATAGATCTAGATAGCAGCACATATCACTATGTTTCAGATAAATAAGAAATACTCTTTTTTCTTATTATTTTTACCTGTTGTTGCCTGTACTTATTCCCATTTTTCAAATGAAGAAACTGTAGCATGAAGAGATTAAGCAAATTTCCCTGGATTACAAGACTCTAAAAAATGAGTACTAAATTGATTTATCTCTAGCAGCCTGACTGGAGAGGCTACGGCCCCAATAGCTGTAATACATACAGAGGAAACATTTCTTGGGAAGTAAAGTGATCTTCAGTTTGTTACAAGATTATTTTTAACGTCAGCATGTGTGGTGAAAAGGATTCTTTCAACCTTTTATTGAACATTCATATTAAAAGAAAACAAATAGGTAAATAATAAGTCAATATAAAATTAGAATGAGATATTATGGAATGATTATTCCCTGAGAGGACTCACTCACAGATAGTGACGTGTAAGGAAAAAATAAAATCAATTCAAAGCTCTTCCTTCTTTTGTCTTTATTTTGTTTTTGTTTTGGTGAACTGTGACACTGAGATAAAGTAAGCAGCTGTGGGAAAGAATGCTGATAGGCCTTCCTCAGGCTCAGTGAGTATATTTTTGAATAGAAAACAAGTTTTAGTGAAACTATAAATATGTGTATATTTTTACCCTTCTACTGCAACTCAGGCATTTTGACATTTTTGAAAAAGTGAGCTGCACATCACTTCTCCTGGTAGCGTTTACCCCAGGTATACCTCAGGCCACAATAGGTACTTCCTGGTTGTCTTAAAAATTATATGTTATGATAATCCTGTTTTGTCAACTCAGCATGTCTTTTAAAAGGACCAATAAAGCCCTCTTAGGGCAAGAAATAAAGGTCATTATATTTCTCCTCAACATTCAGCATAGTTAAAATGTATTGAAATTAAGTGAGTCAAATCTGGTATATTTTGGAATCATCTAGCTCACAAAATAAAGGTTTTACAGGATAAAATCAAAGCGAGTAACTAAACAAAGTAAAATTCAGACAGTAGCATACTTATTTACTTTATTCATTGAAACCTTAAGATTTTATTAAAAAAATATCTTATCATGGTTTGCATAATCATGATTAAAAAAGTATAAGGAAAGAGAAGATAAACATAGAGATAAGAGAGAAAGAGAAACATTGAATGACTCTAATTGCTAATTATGAGATGTCGTAATTGCTAATTATATACCAGAGATACCATCAGTGAAACTCCTACATTTCGTTAGAATTAAACACAGAACCCCTGAATTTCCATACAACTTTACAATTCAAAGAACATTCTACACTGTATTTAGCTGTCGTTTATTGCTGTTGTTTCACCTTATTCTCATTAAGATTATATTCACTTACATTGTTATATTAAAGTTATGCACGCTTTCCTACCTTCCAAATTTGTAAGCCTTCCAAGACAGGCTCTGTTGGACACCACGGGTTTATCCCTAATTAACTAAAATAAAAATTTGGGAGGGAGATGAAACAAGATGGCTGTCTAGAGCCCTCTGGCATTTATGCTTCATCCAGAAATTGAACAACTATATACATGAGACAGCACCTACATAAGAACCAAAATCACATGAGCAATCACAGTACCTGGTTTTAACATCATATGAAGGAAAAAGGCACTGAAAGGGTAGCAGAGTCAGTCTTGAATTGCTGAGACACCGCTCTGCAATCCCTTTGCAGTGGCCATGTGGCATGGAGAGAAAATCTGCGTCCTTGGGGGTGGGAGAGCACAGTCATTGTGGGTCTTTATATTGGAACCCAGCACTGCTAGTCACAGTAGAAAGCAACACAGAGGAGAATTTAACTGGTGCCCATGCAGGAGCGTTTAGACCAGCCCCAGCCAGAGGGGAATCTTTCAATCCAGTGGTGAGAACCTGAGTTCTGGTTAGACACACCACAGTGGGCTACGGAGATATGGGGTTCTAAATAAACTTGAAAGGCAGTCTAGCCCAGAGAGATGGCAATTTCTGGGCAAATCCTTGTGCTGTGCTGGGCTCAGAGTCAATGGGCTTGGGTTACACACGACCTAGTGAGACACCAGCTTGGGCAGCCAAGGAAGTTCTTACACAATGCCTCCCCCAACCCCAGGTAGTGCAGTTCACAACTCTGGGGGAGATTCTTTCCTTTTGCTTGAGGAGAAGAGAGGAAAGACCAAAAAAGGAATTTGTCTTGGAGCTTGGGTTTTAGCTCAGCCACAGTAGAACAGGTCACCAGGCAGAGTCATGAGGCCCTTATTTCAGACCCTAGCTCCCAGATGACATTCCTAAACACAACCTGGGTGAGAAGAGAACTTACCGTCGTGAAGGGAAGAACTCAGTTCTGGAAAGATTTATCAGCTGCTGACTGAAGTGCCTGCTGGGCCTTGAATAAACACCAGCAGTAGCCAGGCAGGATTCAAGGTGGGCCTATGGTGAGATCCAGTGCCCTGCTGGCTTCAGATGTGAGTGAGCACATTCTGAGCTATGATGGCTTTAGAGAGAGATCTCTTCTGCTGAGGAAAGGAGACAAAAGATTAAAGAGACTTTGTCTTGCAGCTTGGGTACCAACTTGACCACAGAGAGATAGAATACCAAGCAGGCTTCTAGGATTCCCAATTCCAAGGCCTGCCTCTTGGACAGCATTTCTGGACTTTCTCTGTGCCAGAGGGGCTCCCAGTTCTCTAGCGGGAAAGATCCAGGCCTGGTGACACTCACCACAAGCTGACTGAAGAACTGTGGGCCTCGAGTGAACATTGGCAGCAGTGAGCAGTAGCCACCATGGGTCTGACGTGGTTGTCATCATGAGGAGAGACTTTTTGCTTGATAAAAGGAGAGAAAATAGTCAGAAGGACTTTGTCTTGTGGCTTGGGTGTCATCTCAGCAGCAGTAGAATAGAGCACCAAGTATATTCCTAAGCTTTCCAACTCTAGGCCCTGGCCCCTGGAAGGCATTTCTGGACCTGCCCAGGGCTGAGAGCAGCTCACTGCCCTGAACAGAAAGACACAATCCTGGCTGTATTCACGACCTATTAACTGAAGAACTCTAGAGCCTTAAGTGAACATCGGTGGTGGCTAGGTGGTGGTCACTGCTGACCTTAAGTGAGAATATAACTTTGTTTTCAATAGATGTATCTAAGGCTGTTCATCAAATATTAGGTAAAGCAAATAAACTCTGAGGACATTTCAAACTCTGAGTTTCAATGATTGTAGGAAAGTGTTAGTTAACCTTACATTTAGCAAACTTAAATATTTTAAATTTGCATATATTACATAGTTACGTCTGCTATGTAACTGAGTAATTTCAATTAAAAAGTTATAATTTTGAATAGTATATCAATAAAATTGGGCAGTATATCTGACTAGACTCAAATGACCTTGTTAATAAATAGAAAAATATAACATCTAATAAATAATGAATTGTTCTTAAACTTAATACTGTTGCATTTATGACATTCATGCATACCACACACTTCCATTAGTAACTCCTAAGAACTAAGGACTTATCCATTACCTTCAGGAAAACACAGCTAAAGTGAGAAGGAACAAACCATTGTGAATAAGTGATTCAGTCCACCATAGAGCCCATCTTGTGCTAACATAAGGTAAAAAGGAAAGAAAGAAAGAAAGAAAAAAACACTCAACATCTCTCTGCCCTTGAAACACTGGGTTTATTTGGCTACCAAAAAAAAAAAAAAAAAAAAAAAAAAGAACATTACAATCAAGCATTCATTTCAAGTTTGGAGCTACACAAACCAAAGTAGTTAAACGATATCCTTTTTCAAGTCATTTAAAATGAAAACTCATTAAGAAGCATTCAAAATAAATGTAGAGTGTTGCAATCTATTACACAAAACAAGTTATTTTCATGCTATGAGTTTAAATTTGTCTGAAGTTGAGCTTTATTGTTCGAGTGATATATTTAGACTTGACATAAGTAGAAAGCCAAAGGTGGTTTGCAGCCGTTTCTCTTACATAAAATTTATGAGCTATTGCTATTTATAGGAAGTGATAATAATACTTAAATTTTGTAAAGCACTCTGCTAAGTGCTTTGCTTTCACCCCTCACAGTAATTCTACAAGGTAGGACTATCTCCTGAGTAGGTGTCTAAAATAGGAAAAATGTGGTCTCAGAGAGGCTCTGTAACTGGACCAAAAGAATTTGATTCTGAATTTCTACCTTTTAAATATTACGTTATATGATAATGTTATTATATGTCAAGTTTTTTGGAAATGTCAAGCACACTGCTTTCAAGGATGAATCCAGTTTTAATAAAAAGCTCATGGATGAAGTAAAAGTTTTAAAAGAAAACTTGCAAGATCCAGAAAACACTTAGAAGATTCCAAATTGAGGTAATTTTTATTTTATCTAGTCCAAAGTAGCCATATAGAAATCATAAAGGCAAAATTATCCAATACAAACACACAAACTACTCATTTTCTAATAAAACCTGTTAAATCACAAAGTTATCTAACACTTTCCTACAACCACTGAAACTCAGAGTTTGGAATGTCCTCAGAGTTGGCTTGCTTTACCTAATATTTGATGAATAGACTTAGATACATCTATTTAAAACAAAGTTATATTCTCTGTGGTTCCCACGGTGAATAGCATGAGATGATGCAATTTAGAGACTATTTCACTATTTGTTTGCTTCTGGAAGAGCAGACACAATGAAGAAGGCAATGGTAAATGACACGTTGTTAGTATATGAGCATTAGGAAGACAAACTCACTTTGACAGCTGTTACATTATTCTCTGGCTCAATAGAACCCTACTTTGGAAGAATACAGATGGCATTGAAGTGCATGAGAAAAGTATTTATCTGGTTCGTACTCTAAAAAATCATTTTTATGTTAGCATTTCAGCTAAATTGTGATATGATTTTTTTCAACTTCTTAAGATAATCTCTCAATTTTTGTGGAAATATTAGTGGATAAGACAAAGGTGATTCAAAGTAAATATTTGTTCTCATGCTTTGTTTGCCAAAATTGAATTTCAAGCACATATGTAAATGTGACATTCAAAAGTTATTCTTTTTTTCCAGATCGAGAATATTCCTCTATGAAACTACACTGAATACTATTCAAATTCCTATATCAGCAATCTTGCATTATGTGGATTTTTAAAAAGTACATTGAAATACTCGAGGCAACATCAGTTGCAACAATAAATGAAATAAGTTTTGAAATTTTCAATGATCAAATCTCTCTCCTTGGCAATAGTTATATATATAGTTAACAGCAGTAATTACATTTTAGAACTGAAGCTTTATAACAATGGGAAATTTAGAAGTCTTAGGAAAAGTCTCACACTGAACAGGCTTTTGGGAACATTTCATTTTATTTTCATTTACTAAATATTTGCTTTTACCTAAAAAGCAATTTTTTGAGAACACAAAATGAACAAAAGCAAAGTGCTGTGTTTGAAATTCATGAATAAGGTAACAATGCTTCCTCTCTTCAGGTAATACTTTCCTTTGTTATTTCCATTGCTTGGTTACATTCTGCTAGTAAGAATTTGAGTAATAATTTGATGATAATTCCTCAAGGTGAGAGGAGTTATTTCACTGCTCACAGAGGAAAAGATCTGTTAACACAATAGGTATCTGGAGTACTCTTATTGAAGCAATTCTTTACATGTTTCTAGTTTATCTTCATACAGAGTCGGATTATATTAGACAACATTAGATAGTTTCTAAGTGACATGAGGAGGTTTTCTTTTTATTTCTGCAGTTATCAGGTGAGCATTTGAAGTACTTTCCTCATGAGAAAACTCAGAAATTAGAAAGCACAATTGGTATGAAAGAATAAGAAGAAAATTCTGATGAATTATATATAACTTATATGACTATTGTATTTCTATTTTGATTATTCTTCTCATAAAAGATCAATTCTGTAAATAATAGAATGTGCTATACAATTTTTAGCAAAAATGGTAGAATAATATGCATAAGCCTCACTTCTCCCTAACTCTCCTTTGATCACTGCATTAGCCTGTTTGCAATACTGTTAAGATATACCTGAGGCTGGGTAATATGTAAAGGACTCATTGTTCTACAGGCTGTAGAACAAGCATGGCACATATATCTGTTCAACTTCTGTTGAGTGCCTTAGAAAGCTTTACAATCATGGTAGAAGATGAAGGGGGAGTCAGTGCATCGCATGGCAAGAGAGAGAGGGAGGAGATGCCAGAATCTTCTGAACAACTAGATCTAACCTTAGTAGAGTCTCTCTGTGGGGACTCTGCTCCTGCAGTGGGTTTCTGCCTTGGCACCCAGGCTTTCTGATATATCCTCTGAAATTTAGGTGAAAGTTGCCAAGCTCCCTTCACTCTTGCATTCTGCACACCTGCAGGTTTTACATCACACAGAAGCCACCAAGACTTATGGCTTGCACCCCTTGAAGCAGTGGCCTGAGCTGTAGGCCCTTTGAGTCACAACTGGAACTGGAGTAGCAGGGATGCAGGGAGCAGTGTCCTGAGGCCACACAGGCCCTAGGCCTGTCCCTAAAGCCTATTCTTTTCTTCTAGGCTTTTGGGCCTATGGTGAAAGGGACTGCCTCGCTGATTTCTAAAATGTCTTTGAGGCTTTTTTCCCATTATCTCAGCTATTAGAATTTGGCTCTTTTTCAGTCATGCTAATCTCTGTAGAAAGTGGTTGCCCCACATGCCACTTGAATTTCTATCCTGAAAATGATTTTTCCTTCTCTATCAC
>NW_022326912.1:0-6798 GCF_002776525.5 Piliocolobus tephrosceles | reverse complement strand
GTGATAGAGAAGGAAAAATCATTTTCAGGATAGAAATTCAAGTGGCATGTGGGGCAACCACTTTCTACAGAGATTAGCATGACTGAAAAAGAGCCAAATTCTAATAGCTGAGATAATGGGAAAAAAGCCTCAAAGACATTTTAGAAATCAGCGAGGCAGTCCCTTTCACCATAGGCCCAAAAGCCTAGAAGAAAAGAATAGGCTTTAGGGACAGGCCTAGGGCCTGTGTGGCCTCAGGACACTGCTCCCTGCATCCCTGCTACTCCAGTTCCAGTTGTGACTCAAAGGGCCTACAGCTCAGGCCACTGCTTCAAGGGGTGCAAGCCATAAGTCTTGGTGGCTTCTGTGTGATGTAAAACCTGCAGGTGTGCAGAATGCAAGAGTGAAGGGAGCTTGGCAACTTTCACCTAAATTTCAGAGGATATATCAGAAAGCCTGGGTGCCAAGGCAGAAACCCACTGCAGGAGCAGAGTCCCCACAGAGAGACTCTACTAAGGTTAGATCTAGTTGTTCAGAAGATTCTGGCATCTCCTCCCTCTCTCTCTTGCCATGCGATGCACTGACTCCCCCTTCATCTTCTACCATGATTGTAAAGCTTTCTAAGGCACTCAACAGAAGTTGAACAGATATATGTGCCATGCTTGTTCTACAGCCTGTAGAACAATGAGTCCTTTACATATTACCCAGCCTCAGGTATATCTTAACAGTATTGCAAACAGGCTAATGCAGTGATCAAAGGAGAGTTAGGGAGAAGTGAGGCTTATGCATATTATTCTACCATTTTTGCTAAAAATTGTATAGCACATTCTATTATTTACAGAATTGATCTTTTATGAGAAGAATAATCAAAATAGAAATACAATAGTCATATAAGTTATATATAATTCATCAGAATTTTCTTCTTATTCTTTCATACCAATTGTGCTTTCTAATTTCTGAGTTTTCTCAAGAGGAAAGTACTTCAAATGCTCACCTGATAACTGCAGAAATAAAAAGAAAACCTCCTCATGTCACTTAGAAACTATCTAATGTTGTCTAATATAATCCGACTCTGTATGAAGATAAACTAGAAACATGTAAAGAATTGCTTCAATAAGAGTACTCCAGATACCTATTGTGTTAACAGATCTTTTCCTCTGTGATCAGTGAAATAACTCCTCTCACCTTGAGGAATTATCATCAAATTATTACTCAAATTCTTACTAGCAGAATGTAACCAAGCAATGGAAATAACAAAGGAAAGTATTACCTGAAGAGAGGAAGCATTGTTACCTTATTCATGAATTTCAAACACAGCACTTTGCTTTTGTTCATTTTGTGTTCTCAAAAAATTGCTTTTTAGGTAAAAGCAAATATTTAGTGAATGAAAATAAAATGAAATGTTCCCAAAAGCCTGTTCAGTGTGAGACTTTTCCTAAGACTTCTAAATTTCCCATTGTTATAAAGCTTCAGTTCTAAAATGTAATTACTGCTGTTAACTATATATATAACTATTGCCAAGGAGAGAGATTTGATCATTGAAAATTTCAAAACTTATTTCATTTATTGTTGCAACTGATGTTGCCTCGAGTATTTCAATGTACTTTTTAAAAATCCACATAATGCAAGATTGCTGATATAGGAATTTGAATAGTATTCAGTGTAGTTTCATAGAGGAATATTCTCGATCTGGAAATAAAGAATAACTTTTGAATGTCACATTTACATATGTGCTTGAAATTCAATTTTGGCAAACAAAGCATGAGAACAAATATTTACTTTGAATCACCTTTGTCTTATCCACTAATATTTCCACAAAAATTGAGAGATTATCTTAAGAAGTTGAAAAAAATCATATCACAATTTAGCTGAAATGCTAACATAAAAATGATTTTTTAGAGTACGAACCAGATAAATACTTTTCTCATGCACTTCAATGCCATCTGTATTCTTCCAAAGTAGGGTTCTATTGAGCCAGAGAATAATGTAACAGCTGTCAAAGTGAGTTTGTCTTCCTAATGCTCATATACTAACAACGTGTCATTTACCATTGCCTTCTTCATTGTGTCTGCTCTTCCAGAAGCAAACAAATAGTGAAATAGTCTCTAAATTGCATCATCTCATGCTATTCACCGTGGGAACCACAGAGAATATAACTTTGTTTTAAATAGATGTATCTAAGTCTATTCATCAAATATTAGGTAAAGCAAGCCAACTCTGAGGACATTCCAAACTCTGAGTTTCAGTGGTTGTAGGAAAGTGTTAGATAACTTTGTGATTTAACAGGTTTTATTAGAAAATGAGTAGTTTGTGTGTTTGTATTGGATAATTTTGCCTTTATGATTTCTATATGGCTACTTTGGACTAGATAAAATAAAAATTACCTCAATTTGGAATCTTCTAAGTGTTTTCTGGATCTTGCAAGTTTTCTTTTAAAACTTTTACTTCATCCATGAGCTTTTTATTAAAACTGGATTCATCCTTGAAAGCAGTGTGCTTGACATTTCCAAAAAACTTGACATATAATAACATTATCATATAACGTAATATTTAAAAGGTAGAAATTCAGAATCAAATTCTTTTGGTCCAGTTACAGAGCCTCTCTGAGACCACATTTTTCCTATTTTAGACACCTACTCAGGAGATAGTCCTACCTTGTAGAATTACTGTGAGGGGTGAAAGCAAAGCACTTAGCAGAGTGCTTTACAAAATTTAAGTATTATTATCACTTCCTATAAATAGCAATAGCTCATAAATTTTATGTAAGAGAAACGGCTGCAAACCACCTTTGGCTTTCTACTTATGTCAAGTCTAAATATATCACTCGAACAATAAAGCTCAACTTCAGACAAATTTAAACTCATAGCATGAAAATAACTTGTTTTGTGTAATAGATTGCAACACTCTACATTTATTTTGAATGCTTCTTAATGAGTTTTCATTTTAAATGACTTGAAAAAGGATATCGTTTAACTACTTTGGTTTGTGTAGCTCCAAACTTGAAATGAATGCTTGATTGTAATGTTCTTTTTTTTTTTTTTTTTTTTTTTTTTGGTAGCCAAATAAACCCAGTGTTTCAAGGGCAGAGAGATGTTGAGTGTTTTTTTCTTTCTTTCTTTCTTTCCTTTTTACCTTATGTTAGCACAAGATGGGCTCTATGGTGGACTGAATCACTTATTCACAATGGTTTGTTCCTTCTCACTTTAGCTGTGTTTTCCTGAAGGTAATGGATAAGTCCTTAGTTCTTAGGAGTTACTAATGGAAGTGTGTGGTATGCATGAATGTCATAAATGCAACAGTATTAAGTTTAAGAACAATTCATTATTTATTAGATGTTATATTTTTCTATTTATTAACAAGGTCATTTGAGTCTAGTCAGATATACTGCCCAATTTTATTGATATACTATTCAAAATTATAACTTTTTAATTGAAATTACTCAGTTACATAGCAGACGTAACTATGTAATATATGCAAATTTAAAATATTTAAGTTTGCTAAATGTAAGGTTAACTAACACTTTCCTACAATCATTGAAACTCAGAGTTTGAAATGTCCTCAGAGTTTATTTGCTTTACCTAATATTTGATGAACAGCCTTAGATACATCTATTGAAAACAAAGTTATATTCTCACTTAAGGTCAGCAGTGACCACCACCTAGCCACCACCGATGTTCACTTAAGGCTCTAGAGTTCTTCAGTTAATAGGTCGTGAATACAGCCAGGATTGTGTCTTTCTGTTCAGGGCAGTGAGCTGCTCTCAGCCCTGGGCAGGTCCAGAAATGCCTTCCAGGGGCCAGGGCCTAGAGTTGGAAAGCTTAGGAATATACTTGGTGCTCTATTCTACTGCTGCTGAGATGACACCCAAGCCACAAGACAAAGTCCTTCTGACTATTTTCTCTCCTTTTATCAAGCAAAAAGTCTCTCCTCATGATGACAACCACGTCAGACCCATGGTGGCTACTGCTCACTGCTGCCAATGTTCACTCGAGGCCCACAGTTCTTCAGTCAGCTTGTGGTGAGTGTCACCAGGCCTGGATCTTTCCCGCTAGAGAACTGGGAGCCCCTCTGGCACAGAGAAAGTCCAGAAATGCTGTCCAAGAGGCAGGCCTTGGAATTGGGAATCCTAGAAGCCTGCTTGGTATTCTATCTCTCTGTGGTCAAGTTGGTACCCAAGCTGCAAGACAAAGTCTCTTTAATCTTTTGTCTCCTTTCCTCAGCAGAAGAGATCTCTCTCTAAAGCCATCATAGCTCAGAATGTGCTCACTCACATCTGAAGCCAGCAGGGCACTGGATCTCACCATAGGCCCACCTTGAATCCTGCCTGGCTACTGCTGGTGTTTATTCAAGGCCCAGCAGGCACTTCAGTCAGCAGCTGATAAATCTTTCCAGAACTGAGTTCTTCCCTTCACGACGGTAAGTTCTCTTCTCACCCAGGTTGTGTTTAGGAATGTCATCTGGGAGCTAGGGTCTGAAATAAGGGCCTCATGACTCTGCCTGGTGACCTGTTCTACTGTGGCTGAGCTAAAACCCAAGCTCCAAGACAAATTCCTTTTTTGGTCTTTCCTCTCTTCTCCTCAAGCAAAAGGAAAGAATCTCCCCCAGAGTTGTGAACTGCACTACCTGGGGTTGGGGGAGGCATTGTGTAAGAACTTCCTTGGCTGCCCAAGCTGGTGTCTCACTAGGTCGTGTGTAACCCAAGCCCATTGACTCTGAGCCCAGCACAGCACAAGGATTTGCCCAGAAATTGCCATCTCTCTGGGCTAGACTGCCTTTCAAGTTTATTTAGAACCCCATATCTCCGTAGCCCACTGTGGTGTGTCTAACCAGAACTCAGGTTCTCACCACTGGATTGAAAGATTCCCCTCTGGCTGGGGCTGGTCTAAACGCTCCTGCATGGGCACCAGTTAAATTCTCCTCTGTGTTGCTTTCTACTGTGACTAGCAGTGCTGGGTTCCAATATAAAGACCCACAATGACTGTGCTCTCCCACCCCCAAGGACGCAGATTTTCTCTCCATGCCACATGGCCACTGCAAAGGGATTGCAGAGCGGTGTCTCAGCAATTCAAGACTGACTCTGCTACCCTTTCAGTGCCTTTTTCCTTCATATGATGTTAAAACCAGGTACTGTGATTGCTCATGTGATTTTGGTTCTTATGTAGGTGCTGTCTCATGTATATAGTTGTTCAATTTCTGGATGAAGCATAAATGCCAGAGGGCTCTAGACAGCCATCTTGTTTCATCTCCCTCCCAAATTTTTATTTTAGTTAATTAGGGATAAACCCGTGGTGTCCAACAGAGCCTGTCTTGGAAGGCTTACAAATTTGGAAGGTAGGAAAGCGTGCATAACTTTAATATAACAATGTAAGTGAATATAATCTTAATGAGAATAAGGTGAAACAACAGCAATAAACGACAGCTAAATACAGTGTAGAATGTTCTTTGAATTGTAAAGTTGTATGGAAATTCAGGGGTTCTGTGTTTAATTCTAACGAAATGTAGGAGTTTCACTGATGGTATCTCTGGTATATAATTAGCAATTACGACATCTCATAATTAGCAATTAGAGTCATTCAATGTTTCTCTTTCTCTCTTATCTCTATGTTTATCTTCTCTTTCCTTATACTTTTTTAATCATGATTATGCAAACCATGATAAGATATTTTTTTTAATAAAATCTTAAGGTTTCAATGAATAAAGTAAATAAGTATGCTACTGTCTGAATTTTACTTTGTTTAGTTACTCGCTTTGATTTTATCCTGTAAAACCTTTATTTTGTGAGCTAGATGATTCCAAAATATACCAGATTTGACTCACTTAATTTCAATACATTTTAACTATGCTGAATGTTGAGGAGAAATATAATGACCTTTATTTCTTGCCCTAAGAGGGCTTTATTGGTCCTTTTAAAAGACATGCTGAGTTGACAAAACAGGATTATCATAACATATAATTTTTAAGACAACCAGGAAGTACCTATTGTGGCCTGAGGTATACCTGGGGTAAACGCTACCAGGAGAAGTGATGTGCAGCTCACTTTTTCAAAAATGTCAAAATGCCTGAGTTGCAGTAGAAGGGTAAAAATATACACATATTTATAGTTTCACTAAAACTTGTTTTCTATTCAAAAATATACTCACTGAGCCTGAGGAAGGCCTATCAGCATTCTTTCCCACAGCTGCTTACTTTATCTCAGTGTCACAGTTCACCAAAACAAAAACAAAATAAAGACAAAAGAAGGAAGAGCTTTGAATTGATTTTATTTTTTCCTTACACGTCACTATCTGTGAGTGAGTCCTCTCAGGGAATAATCATTCCATAATATCTCATTCTAATTTTATATTGACTTATTATTTACCTATTTGTTTTCTTTTAATATGAATGTTCAATAAAAGGTTGAAAGAATCCTTTTCACCACACATGCTGACGTTAAAAATAATATTGTAACAAACTGAAGATCACTTTACTTCCCAAGAAATGTTTCCTCTGTATGTATTACAGCTATTGGGGCCGTAGCCTCTCCAGTCAGGCTGCTAGAGATAAATCAATTTAGTACTCATTTTTTAGAGTCTTGTAATCCAGGGAAATTTGCTTAATCTCTTCATGCTACAGTTTCTTCATTTGAAAAATGGGAATAAGTACAGGCAACAACAGGTAAAAATAATAAGAAAAAAGAGTATTTCTTATTTATCTGAAACATAGTGATATGTGCTGCTATCTAGATCTATCCATTTATCCATCTGTTCTCTATCTATCTATCCATCCATCCATCTATCAAATACCTATCTATAGGTATGCATGAATGTATTTGCACATGTA
>NW_022326911.1:0-1917 GCF_002776525.5 Piliocolobus tephrosceles | reverse complement strand
GGGTCCAAGTGTAAGGTGGGGTGGGCTTGGTGCGTGGAAAGTGGACTTGTTGGCTGAGAAGTGCCGTGCAGCTCTCAACGTGTGGCTGCAGTGGGAGGGCAAAGTTCAGGAATACAGTGATGGGCGGCATAACGACGTTTCAGTCCACGATGGACCGCATATACGAAAGTGATTCCCTAAGATTCTAACAGAGGTGAAAAATCCTTGTCACCTACTGATGTGGTATCATAGCGCAGCACAGGACACGCATGTTTGCGGCGATGCTGGTGTAAACAAACCTACCATGCTGCCAGTTCGGTAAAAGCACAGCACATACAATTATGTACAGTAAATAATACTTAATAATAAAAGATTATGTTATTGGTTTATGTATTTATTACACTATGCTTTTCATCATTATTTTAGAGTGTACGCCTTCTACTTATTAAAAAACTGTTAACTGTAAAATAACCTCAGGCAGGTCCTTCAGGAGGTATCCAGAAGAAGGCATTGTTATCATAGGGGATGACAGGACAGCTCTGTGTGTCATTGTCCCTGAAGACCTGCCAGTGGGACAAGCTGTGCAGGTGGAAGACATTGATGATGATATTGATGATCCCAACCTTGTGTAGGCCTAGGCTAAGGCGTGTGTTTATGTCATCATTTTTAACAAAAAATCTTAAAAAGTAAAAATAATAAACAATTTTAAAAACAGAAAAAAGTTTATAGAATAAGAATATAAATAAAATATTTTTCTACAGCTGTACAATGCGTTTATGTTTTAAGCTAAGTGCTACTACTACAAGAGTCTTTTTTTTTTTTCGAGACAGAGTCTCGCTCTGTTGCCTGGGCTGGAGTGCAGTGGTGCGATCTCTGCTCACTGCAAGTTTGCCCGCTGGGTTCATGCCATTCTCCTGCCTCAGCCTCCCAAGTAGCTGGGACTACAGGCGCCCGCCACCACGCCCAGCTAATTTTTTTGTATTTTTAGTAGGGACGGGGTTTCACAGTGTTCGCCAGGATGGTCTCAATTTCCTGACCTTGTGACCCACCCGCCTTGGCCTCCCAAAATGCTGGGATTACAGGTGTGAGCCACCGTGCCCAGCCCAGTTTTTTAAAATTAAAAAGTTTAGAAAGCCAAAACATTACAATAAGCTAAGGTTAATGTATTGTTGAAGAAATAAAAACAGGTTTTTGTAAATTTGATGTAGCATAAGTGGACTGTATTTATAGTCTACAATAGTGTACAGGAATATCCTAGGCCTTCACATTCACTCATCACTCACTCACTGACTCACCCAGAGAAACTTC
Organism: Piliocolobus tephrosceles; assembly: GCF_002776525.5. Classification (NCBI taxonomy): domain Eukaryota; kingdom Metazoa; phylum Chordata; class Mammalia; order Primates; family Cercopithecidae; genus Piliocolobus; species Piliocolobus tephrosceles. The sequence continues at coordinate 630 of NW_022326911.1, read as the reverse complement.
CAGTCCTGCGAGATCCAATCATCTAAGTGTCCTATAGGGGTATATCATTTTTGTTTCGTTTTGTTTTTTGCGACGGAGTCTTTCTCTGTTGCCAGGCTGGAGTGCATTGGCGCGATCTTGGCTCACTGCAACCTCCACCTCCTGAGTTCAAGCAATCCTCCTGCCTCAGTCTCCTGAGTAGCTGGAACTGCAGGCGTGTGCCAACATGCCCAGCTATTTTTTTGTATTTTTATTTTATTTATTTATTTATTTTATTATTATTATTATTTTTGAGGTGGAGTCTTGCTCTGTTGCCCAGGCTGGGGTGCAGTGGTGTGATCTTGGCTCACTGCAAGCTCCGCCTCCTGGATTCATGCCATTCTCCTGCCTCAGCCTCCCCAGTAGCTGGGACTACAGGCACCCACCACCTCACCCAGCTAATTTTTTGTATTTTTTTTAGTAAAGACTGGGTTTCACCATGTTGGCCAGGATGGTCTCCATCTCTTGACCTAGTGATCCAACCACCTCGGCCTCCCAAAGTGCTGGGATTACAGGCATGAGCCACCATGCCCCCCGAGGTGTATCATTTTTAATCATTTATGTTATATCTTTACTGTATCTTTTCTTCGTTCAGATACACAAACACTTACC
>NW_022326910.1:0-2573 GCF_002776525.5 Piliocolobus tephrosceles | reverse complement strand
CTCACTCTCATGGCCTCTCTGGGGTAAGTGCCCTTGTCTCCTCTTTACCTCCCTCGGCCAGAAATCCTGCGCGGGTCCGAGGTCCATTTTGAGCCACCAAGTGGCTTGGGAGAGCCTTGCAGGACGGAGACGTCCGCCTGAAGGTACTCTCCACTTTGGCTTCAAGAGCTTCCAGTCTGTCTCTGCTGGTTCCAAAGGACGCTTTGCAGCCAGGCAGAGATCCACTTCCATTTCCATTGTGTCCATTGTGTCCCTCGGCCAAAATCCTGCGCAGGTCCGAGGTCCATTTTGAGCCACCACGTGGCTTCGGAGAGCCTTGCAGGACGGAGACGTCCGCCTGAAGGTACCCTCCATTTTGGCTTCAAGAGCCTCCAGTCTGTCTCTGCTGGTTCCAAAGGACGCTTTGAAGCCAGGCAGAGATCCACTTCCATTTCCATTGTGTCCATTGTGTGTCGGTAAAGAGGAAACAAATGGGAAACCCCCAGTCCAAATTTCCAAAGAGCACCCCCTTAGGGTGCCTCCTAGCCAATTTAAAAACCTTACAGCTTGAACAAGACCTTAGGAGGAAGCGGTTAATTTTCCTTTCCACTGTGGCGTGGCCGCGATACAAACTAGACAATCAGTCTCTGTGGCCACCGGAGGGCACCTTAGACCGCAATGTTCTGACCGACCTCAGCAATTTCTGCCAGCGGCTAGGCAAGTGGTCTGAAATTACTTACATACAAGGCTTTTGGGCCTTACGCTCTCGTCCCGACCTGTATAGCCGGTGCTCTTCGGCCCAAGTTATGCTAGCCAAGGACGCCGGCTCACAGGAACCCGAAAAAGAGGAGTCTTCATTTCTTTCTGTTCAGCCAGAGGATCTAGGTTTTCCCTCACTTCCACCCTATACTCCTCCTCCTCCTCCCTCTGTCCGGACTCCTCCTTCCTCTTCCTTACCTACTAGTAATCCACTCAGTCCCATGCCTCCTTCGGGGCCCCCAACTGGCTGTCTTGAGTCTCCTGTCTCTGCTCACACCCGCTCTAAGTGCCCTGCTGATGTCCCCACTCCTGCCCCGCACCCCCCTACAGTGTTAGCGCCTTTGCGAGAGGTGGCTGGGGCGGAGGGGGTAGTCAGAGTACATGTCCCTTTTTCATTGGCCGATCTTTCCAAAATTGAGAAGCGTTTAGGTGATTTCTCAGCTAATCCTACCATATACATAAAGGAATTTAGATACCTTTGTCAGGCCTATGACTTAACTTGGCATGACCTCCAGGTTATCCTAACCTCCACCCTAAACCCGGAGGAACAAGAGCGCATCCTAGCGGCCGCCAGGCAGCATGCCAACCAACTACATTTAACTGACGCCGCCATCCCACTAGGGGAGCAAGCAGTCCCCTCGGCAGACCCAGACTGGAACTACCAAGCAAACCAGCCTGGGCGCCGTAGGCGAGACTTAATGGTCCAGTGTTTGTTGGCTGGTATGCAAGCAGCCTCAAACAAAACTGTAAATTTTAACAAATTAAAAGAAATTATTCAAAATCCAGAAGAAAATCCAGCCGCATTCTTAAATAGGCTGACTGAAGTTCTGACCCAGTATACCCGGTTAGATCCGGCCTCCCCCACAGGGGCCACCATTTTGGCGTCGTATTTCATTTCTCAATCAGCTCCTGACATTCGTAAAAAACTTCAAAAGGTAGAGGATGGTCCTCAGGCACCAATACAAGACCTAGTTAAATTAGCCTTTAAGGTCTATAACTCCAGAGAGGAGACGGCTGAAGTGGTGCGACAAGCATGCCTTAAACAGAAGGCCCAGCTCCTAGCAGCGGCTTTACAGCCCAGTCGTAACCCCAGACCAGAGAGCACATACCCCACAGACTCCAAGGCCACGAAAGGAGCCTGCTATAAGTGTGGCAAGGCGGGACACTATGCCAACAGGTGTCCGCAGGGTCCCCGAGTCCCAACGCAGCCTTGCTATAAGTGCAAGGCATCAGGACATTGGGCCAGTGAATGTCCTAACCCTCATCCACCAGCAACCCCGTGCCCTGCTTGCCAGCAGAAAGGACATTGGAAGTCGGATTGCCCCACCCTGAGAACAGGTGCCGCGCCTCTACGTGACCCCCTTTCCCAGGATCCTGGGAGCTCCTTCCAGCTCCTACATCTGGACGACGACAACTGAAGGTGCCGAGACTCGGGGACCCCCATCACCCTCGCCAAGCCACGGGTAACTCTCCTGGTAGCGGGTAAGACAATTAATTTTTTAATCAACAGCGAGGCTACCTATTCTGTTTTGCCGTCCTTCTCTGGACCTAGCCTTCCATCCAATATCTCTGTAGTAGGGGTAGACGGAAAGCCATCCACTCCACGAAAAACTCCAATCCTTAATTGCTGCCTGGCCAACAAGTACTTTGCGCACTCATTCCTCATTCCCAACTAAAAAGGGCCCCTACCGAAAGCAATCAGTGGAAATCAGTTTGGCTTTCCCCCACTCGCCTCAAACTTACTAAATTTTCTTAACTATCTCATACTCCCCAACCTTGCCAGGACTATCCTTCTGGGTTTTGCCCATATTCCAACAAATGCTTCCATTCCTCAT
>NW_022326909.1:0-1917 GCF_002776525.5 Piliocolobus tephrosceles | reverse complement strand
GGTAAGTGTTTGTGTATCTGAACGAAGAAAAGATACAGTAAAGATATAACATAAATGATTAAAAATGATACACCTCGGGGGGCATGGTGGCTCATGCCTGTAATCCCAGCACTTTGGGAGGCCGAGGTGGTTGGATCACTAGGTCAAGAGATGGAGACCATCCTGGCCAACATGGTGAAACCCAGTCTTTACTAAAAAAAATACAAAAAATTAGCTGGGTGAGGTGGTGGGTGCCTGTAGTCCCAGCTACTGGGGAGGCTGAGGCAGGAGAATGGCATGAATCCAGGAGGCGGAGCTTGCAGTGAGCCAAGATCACACCACTGCACCCCAGCCTGGGCAACAGAGCAAGACTCCACCTCAAAAATAATAATAATAATAAAATAAATAAATAAATAAAATAAAAATACAAAAAAATAGCTGGGCATGTTGGCACACGCCTGCAGTTCCAGCTACTCAGGAGACTGAGGCAGGAGGATTGCTTGAACTCAGGAGGTGGAGGTTGCAGTGAGCCAAGATCGCGCCAATGCACTCCAGCCTGGCAACAGAGAAAGACTCCGTCGCAAAAAACAAAACGAAACAAAAATGATATACCCCTATAGGACACTTAGATGATTGGATCTCGCAGGACTGGAAGTTTCTCTGGGTGAGTCAGTGAGTGAGTGATGAGTGAATGTGAAGGCCTAGGATATTCCTGTACACTATTGTAGACTATAAATACAGTCCACTTATGCTACATCAAATTTACAAAAACCTGTTTTTATTTCTTCAACAATACATTAACCTTAGCTTATTGTAATGTTTTGGCTTTCTAAACTTTTTAATTTTAAAAAACTGGGCTGGGCACGGTGGCTCACACCTGTAATCCCAGCATTTTGGGAGGCCAAGGCGGGTGGGTCACAAGGTCAGGAAATTGAGACCATCCTGGCGAACACTGTGAAACCCCGTCCCTACTAAAAATACAAAAAAATTAGCTGGGCGTGGTGGCGGGCGCCTGTAGTCCCAGCTACTTGGGAGGCTGAGGCAGGAGAATGGCATGAACCCAGCGGGCAAACTTGCAGTGAGCAGAGATCGCACCACTGCACTCCAGCCCAGGCAACAGAGCGAGACTCTGTCTCGAAAAAAAAAAAAGACTCTTGTAGTAGTAGCACTTAGCTTAAAACATAAACGCATTGTACAGCTGTAGAAAAATATTTTATTTATATTCTTATTCTATAAACTTTTTTCTGTTTTTAAAATTGTTTATTATTTTTACTTTTTAAGATTTTTTGTTAAAAATGATGACATAAACACACGCCTTAGCCTAGGCCTACACAAGGTTGGGATCATCAATATCATCATCAATGTCTTCCACCTGCACAGCTTGTCCCACTGGCAGGTCTTCAGGGACAATGACACACAGAGCTGTCCTGTCATCCCCTATGATAACAATGCCTTCTTCTGGATACCTCCTGAAGGACCTGCCTGAGGTTATTTTACAGTTAACAGTTTTTTAATAAGTAGAAGGCGTACACTCTAAAATAATGATGAAAAGCATAGTGTAATAAATACATAAACCAATAACATAATCTTTTATTATTAAGTATTATTTACTGTACATAATTGTATGTGCTGTGCTTTTACCGAACTGGCAGCATGGTAGGTTTGTTTACACCAGCATCGCCGCAAACATGCGTGTCCTGTGCTGCGCTATGATACCACATCAGTAGGTGACAAGGATTTTTCACCTCTGTTAGAATCTTAGGGAATCACTTTCGTATATGCGGTCCATCGTGGACTGAAACGTCGTTATGCCGCCCATCACTGTATTCCTGAACTTTGCCCTCCCACTGCAGCCACACGTTGAGAGCTGCACGGCACTTCTCAGCCAACAAGTCCACTTTCCACGCACCAAGCCCACCCCACCTTACACTTGGACCC
>NW_022326908.1:0-1655 GCF_002776525.5 Piliocolobus tephrosceles | reverse complement strand
TGCTGCCAGTTCGGTAAAAGCACAGCACATACAATTATGTACAGTAAATAATACTTAATAATAATAAACGATTATGTTATTGGTTTACGTATTTATTACACTATGCTTTTCATCATTATTTTAGAGTGTACTGATTCTACTTATTAAAAAAAAATGCTAACTGTAAAATAACCTCAGGCTGGTCCTTCAGGAGGTATCCAGAAGAAGGCATTGTTATCATAGGGAATGACAGCTCCTTGTGTCATTGTCCCTGAAGACCTGCCAGTGGGACAAGCTGTGCAGGTGGAAGACATTGATGATGATATTGATGATCCCAACCTTGTGTAGGCCTAGGCTAAGGCGTGTGTTTATGTCATCATTTTTAACAAAAAACCTTAAAAAGTAAAGATAATAAACAATTTTAAAAACAGAAAAAAGTTTATAGAATAAGAATATAAAGAAATTATTTTTCTACAGCTGTACAATGCGTTTGTTTTAAGCTAAGTGCTACTACTACAAGAGTCTTTTTTTTTTTTTTTTTTTTCATGATAGAGTCTCGTTCTGTTGCCTGGGCTGGAGTGCAGTGGTGCAATCTCTGCTCACTGCAAGTTTGCCCGCTGGGTTCATGCTGTTCTCCTGCCTCAGCCTCCCAAGAAGCTGGGACTACAGGCGCCCGCCACCACGCCCAGCTAATTTTTTTGTATTTTTAGTAGAGACGGGGTTTCACAGTGTTTCCCAGGATGGTCTCAATCTCCTGACCTTGTGACCCACCCGCCTTGGCCTCCCAAAATGCTGGGATTACAGGTGTGAGCCACCGTGCCCAGCCCAGTTTTTTAAAATTAAAAAGTTTAGAAAGCCAAAACATTACAATAAGCTAAGGTTAATGTATTGTTGAAGAAATAAAAACAGGTTTTTGTAAATTTGATGTAGCATAAGTGGACTGTATTTATAGTCTACAATAGTGTACAGGAATATCCTAGGCCTTCACATTCACTCGTCACTCACTCACTGACTCATCCAGAGCGACTTCCAGTCCTGCGAGATCCAATCATCTAAGTGCCCTACAGGGGTATATCATTTTTGTTTCGTTTTGTTTTTTGCGACGGAGTCTTTCTCTGTCGCCAGGCTGGAGTGCATTGGAGCGATCTTGGCTCACTGCAACCTCCGCCTCCTGGGTTCAAGCAATCCTGCTGCCTCAGCCTCCTGAGTAGCTGGAACTGCAGGCGTGTGCCAACACGCCCAGCTATTTTTTTGTATTTGTATTTTATTTATTTATTTATTTATTTTATTATTATTATTATTTTTGAGGTGGAGTCTCGCTCTGTTGCCCAGGCTGGGGTGCAGTGGTGTGATTTTGGCTCACTGCAAGCTCCGCCTCCTGGATTCATGCCATTCTCCTGCCTCAGCCTCCCCAGTAGCTGGGACTACAGGCACCCACCACTTCACCTACCTAATTTTTTGTATTTTTTTTAGTAAAGACGGGGTTTCACCATGTTGGCTAGGATGGTCTCCATCTCTTGACCTAGTGATCCACCCACCTCGGCCTCCCAAAGTGCTGGGATTACAGGCATGAGCCACCATGCCCCTCTAGGTGTATCATTTTTAATCATTTATGTTATATCTTTACTATATCTTTTCTTCGTTCAGATACACAAACACTTACCATTGTGTTACAG
>NW_022326907.1:0-1655 GCF_002776525.5 Piliocolobus tephrosceles | reverse complement strand
CTGTAACACAATGGTAAGTGTTTGTGTATCTGAACGAAGAAAAGATATAGTAAAGATATAACATAAATGATTAAAAATGATACACCTAGAGGGGCATGGTGGCTCATGCCTGTAATCCCAGCACTTTGGGAGGCCGAGGTGGGTGGATCACTAGGTCAAGAGATGGAGACCATCCTAGCCAACATGGTGAAACCCCGTCTTTACTAAAAAAAATACAAAAAATTAGGTAGGTGAAGTGGTGGGTGCCTGTAGTCCCAGCTACTGGGGAGGCTGAGGCAGGAGAATGGCATGAATCCAGGAGGCGGAGCTTGCAGTGAGCCAAAATCACACCACTGCACCCCAGCCTGGGCAACAGAGCGAGACTCCACCTCAAAAATAATAATAATAATAAAATAAATAAATAAATAAATAAAATACAAATACAAAAAAATAGCTGGGCGTGTTGGCACACGCCTGCAGTTCCAGCTACTCAGGAGGCTGAGGCAGCAGGATTGCTTGAACCCAGGAGGCGGAGGTTGCAGTGAGCCAAGATCGCTCCAATGCACTCCAGCCTGGCGACAGAGAAAGACTCCGTCGCAAAAAACAAAACGAAACAAAAATGATATACCCCTGTAGGGCACTTAGATGATTGGATCTCGCAGGACTGGAAGTCGCTCTGGATGAGTCAGTGAGTGAGTGACGAGTGAATGTGAAGGCCTAGGATATTCCTGTACACTATTGTAGACTATAAATACAGTCCACTTATGCTACATCAAATTTACAAAAACCTGTTTTTATTTCTTCAACAATACATTAACCTTAGCTTATTGTAATGTTTTGGCTTTCTAAACTTTTTAATTTTAAAAAACTGGGCTGGGCACGGTGGCTCACACCTGTAATCCCAGCATTTTGGGAGGCCAAGGCGGGTGGGTCACAAGGTCAGGAGATTGAGACCATCCTGGGAAACACTGTGAAACCCCGTCTCTACTAAAAATACAAAAAAATTAGCTGGGCGTGGTGGCGGGCGCCTGTAGTCCCAGCTTCTTGGGAGGCTGAGGCAGGAGAACAGCATGAACCCAGCGGGCAAACTTGCAGTGAGCAGAGATTGCACCACTGCACTCCAGCCCAGGCAACAGAACGAGACTCTATCATGAAAAAAAAAAAAAAAAAAAAGACTCTTGTAGTAGTAGCACTTAGCTTAAAACAAACGCATTGTACAGCTGTAGAAAAATAATTTCTTTATATTCTTATTCTATAAACTTTTTTCTGTTTTTAAAATTGTTTATTATCTTTACTTTTTAAGGTTTTTTGTTAAAAATGATGACATAAACACACGCCTTAGCCTAGGCCTACACAAGGTTGGGATCATCAATATCATCATCAATGTCTTCCACCTGCACAGCTTGTCCCACTGGCAGGTCTTCAGGGACAATGACACAAGGAGCTGTCATTCCCTATGATAACAATGCCTTCTTCTGGATACCTCCTGAAGGACCAGCCTGAGGTTATTTTACAGTTAGCATTTTTTTTTAATAAGTAGAATCAGTACACTCTAAAATAATGATGAAAAGCATAGTGTAATAAATACGTAAACCAATAACATAATCGTTTATTATTATTAAGTATTATTTACTGTACATAATTGTATGTGCTGTGCTTTTACCGAACTGGCAGCA
>NW_022326906.1:0-2692 GCF_002776525.5 Piliocolobus tephrosceles | reverse complement strand
CACTTTCTGATGTCTGCACAATGATAAAGTCGCCTAATGACACATTTCTCAGAACATAGCCCTGTCACTGTTAAGTGGCTCAGGACTGTACTAAGAAGAAACTGGAGTGGAGGGGGTGGGTTTGAGGATCTCGAGTCGAGCAGAGCAACTATAATGTAATGAAATGCTTCAAGGAACTGCAAAGGTGAGAGACAAGACAGGAATATTCCCCGGCTGAGTCACCAGCCATAGTCTTCCTGGAGTCCACACTAGGACCCTCCGCCCTGCGTGCTGCTGTGGTCTGAGTGTGTGTGTTCCTCCGAAATTCACATAGAAACCTATTCCCTATTGTGGTGGGATTAAGAGGTAGGGCTTTTTAAAAATATATATTATTTTATTTTTATTTTTGAGACAAAAGTCTCACTCTGTTGCCCAGGTTGGAATGCAGTAGCAAAATCTCAGCTCACTGCAACCTCTGCCTCCCAGGTTCAAGCAATTCTCTTGCCTCAGCCTCCCAAGTAGCTAAGATTACAGGTGCCAACTACCATGTCTGGCTAATTTAAATTTTTTTTTTTGGTAGAGGCGGGTTTTCACCATGTTGGCCAGGTTGGTCTCAAACTACTGGCCTCAAATGATCCGCCCACCTCATCCTCCCAAAGCACTGGGATTGCAGGTGTAAGCCACAGCTCCAGCCAAAGTGGGGCCTTTAGGAGAGGATTGGGAGGTGAATGGGATGCATGCCCTTATAAAGGCATTTTTTGCCCCTTCCACAGTGTGTGGACACAGAAGAAGTCACCACCTATGAGAAACAGGCCCTCACCAGACACAGAATCTGCCAGTGCCCTGATCTTGGACTTTCCAGCCTGTAGAACTGTGAGCACTAAATTTCTGTTGTTTACAAACTACCCAGTGTGAGGAACCCCAATAGACCAAGACACATGCCTGCTCTCCCATTCCAGAGCAAACTGCTGCCTTAGGTGGAGTAACAGAAGAAGGACAGAATCAATGTCTGAAAGGCTTTTTTTTTAAACCACACACTAACACCTCGTGAAGGAGGACTGCACAAACTTTCCCCATTTGCCAAAAGGAATTTGGATTCCTATCCTTTGCTTCCTGGCTCACTCAAGATCATCCAGCCTTTTGACGAGTGCAGGGACCTCTGTCCCTCTCTGGTTTAGTATCAGACTTAGTTGTCTTGTCTTGCTTTTCACTGTGCTCTTGGCTCAGGCCACTTCCAAGGAGTAGCAAATTGGACTGAGCCCAGATGGAAGCCCAGGCTCTGAGCAGCATGCATGAGATGGAATAGCAGGCTCAGGTGAGGGCTCAGGTGAAGGCTAGGCAGGCCCTCAGCCCAAAGTCTTTGTCATGGTTTGCATCTCTGGACTGGCTTATTGTAGTAGGCAGAGGGCATGTGTCCCAAGTAGTAGGAGCTAATTATATCCCTGAGGAATTGTTGGAAGAAGACAGCCAAGCCCACACGTCCCCCAGGCTCTGATTAACTTGGAGAACACCTCCCTATATTCTGATCATGCCTTTATTAGATCGCGGTTGGATTCCAACTAAGTTTAATCCAGCGTTTGCTTTTCTAAACATCCTGGAGATGACAATTATGCAGCAGAGTTTTTTTTTTTTTTTTTTTTTTAGAAACTGCCAAAGGCATCTGAGGCAGCTGACTTGGAACTCTTACAATCATATTGCTTGTTTTGATACAAGCTTTCGGGGGAGCTGGCCCAGAAGTTTCTGCCAAAATCATTGCAGACTGCTCCCACCTTCCATTCCCCAGGCACCTCATTTAGTTAAGTGATTTTGTCTCCTTCAGGTTGCTCTGTAATTGGGGTGATTATTCATTCCCATCACGAGACAGAACTGAGAGGAAGAAGCTGGCTCAGGACCCCCAATACTCTGTCCTGCTTCCCGCTGAATTTTATCACTTTGTTTGCTCTGTCTGAGGGCTTGACTTCTGAGATGTGAGGAGTTGGCATAGGATCGGCCACTTCCAGCTGCCTCATGGCCCCTCAAAACAATGGTTCCATTGCCATAATGGGGTCAGGCCTGGGGAGAAAGGCAGTGAACTTCGCTTGCCAACCAGCCAGAAAGATGCAGTAACTGCATCCTAGCCAGTCTGTGTATTGCATCTTCCAAGCACCACAGCCCAGGATGGGGGGGTTTGGACCACTCTCTCTTGCAGACTGGGTTGTGTGTGCCGAGCAGGCATTCCCAGCGAGTGTCATTCATAAGGAGAACGGGCTGGGGCCTGCCATGTCAGAGCATGTGATCAGGAGAGCACACATGAGCTGCCAGAGGGGCATTTGCTATCTCAGATGTTCATCCAAGACCTCCGTCTCCCTAGCCACTCTGACCATCCTCCCTGTCCTCATTGTTCTAGCATGTCGTCCTGCTCTCTGTATCTGCTTCAGGTTCCCAGTCCATGTTCAGATGAACCATCAAGACATCTTTCAGTGGCTTACCCATATCTGAACAATCCTCTTTCCCAACAACACCTTCACAAGACTCCTACCTCTTCATAGCCTTTTGATTTCAGCAACACTCAGGGTTATTGAAAAGAAAGTTTGTCTAGGGCTTTGGCCCCATGGAAAATAAGCTTGTTAGAGAAACAAGTAAGTAAACAGATGATTATAACTCAGGAGGGGATAAAGACCCTCCACAGGGGAGCACAGGGTGTTATGAAAACACAGAGGAGGAACACAAGACA
>NW_022326905.1:0-2692 GCF_002776525.5 Piliocolobus tephrosceles | reverse complement strand
CACTTTCTGATGTCTGCACAATGATAAAGTCGCCTAATGACACATTTCTCAGAACATAGCCCTGTCACTGTTAAGTGGCTCAGGACTGTACTAAGAAGGAACTGGAGTGGAGGGGGTGGGTTTGAGGATCTCGAGTCAAGCAGAGCAACTATAATGTAATGAAATGCTTCAAGGAACTGCAAAGGTGAGAGACAAGACAGGAATATTCCCCGGCTGAGTCACCAGCCATAGTCTTCCTGGAGTCCACACTAGGACCCTCCGCCCTGCGTGCTGCTGTGGTCTGAGTGTGTGTGTTCCTCCGAAATTCACATAGAAACCTATTCCCTATTGTGGTGGGATTAAGAGGTAGGGCTTTTTAAAAATATATATTATTTTATTTTTATTTTTGAGACAAAAGTCTCACTCTGTTGCCCAGGTTGGAATGCAGTAGCAAAATCTCAGCTCACTGCAACCTCTGCCTCCCAGGTTCAAGCAATTCTCTTGCCTCAGCCTCCCAAGTAGCTAAGATTACAGGTGCCAACTACCATGTCTGGCTAATTTAAATTTTTTTTTTTGGTAGAGGCGGGTTTTCACCATGTTGGCCAGGTTGGTCTCAAACTACTGGCCTCAAATGATCCGCCCACCTCATCCTCCCAAAGCACTGGGATTGCAGGTGTAAGCCACAGCTCCAGCCAAAGTGGGGCCTTTAGGAGAGGATTGGGAGGTGAATGGGATGCATGCCCTTATAAAGGCATTTTTTGCCCCTTCCACAGTGTGTGGACACAGAAGAAGTCACCACCTATGAGAAACAGGCCCTCACCAGACACAGAATCTGCCAGTGCCCTGATCTTGGACTTTCCAGCCTGTAGAACTGTGAGCACTAAATTTCTGTTGTTTACAAACTACCCAGTGTGAGGAACCCCAATAGACCAAGACACATGCCTGCTCTCCCATTCCAGAGCAAACTGCTGCCTTAGGTGGAGTAACAGAAGAAGGACAGAATCAATGTCTGAAAGGCTTTTTTTTTAAACCACACACTAACACCTCGTGAAGGAGGACTGCACAAACTTTCCCCATTTGCCAAAAGGAATTTGGATTCCTATCCTTTGCTTCCTGGCTCACTCAAGATCATCCAGCCTTTTGACGAGTGCAGGGACCTCTGTCCCTCTCTGGTTTAGTATCAGACTTAGTTGTCTTGTCTTGCTTTTCACTGTGCTCTTGGCTCAGGCCACTTCCAAGGAGTAGCAAATTGGACTGAGCCCAGATGGAAGCCCAGGCTCTGAGCAGCATGCATGAGATGGAATAGCAGGCTCAGGTGAGGGCTCAGGTGAAGGCTAGGCAGGCCCTCAGCCCAAAGTCTTTGTCATGGTTTGCATCTCTGGACTGGCTTATTGTAGTAGGCAGAGGGCATGTGTCCCAAGTAGTAGGAGCTAATTATATCCCTGAGGAATTGTTGGAAGAAGACAGCCAAGCCCACACGTCCCCCAGGCTCTGATTAACTTGGAGAACACCTCCCTATATTCTGATCATGCCTTTATTAGATCGCGGTTGGATTCCAACTAAGTTTAATCCAGCGTTTGCTTTTCTAAACATCCTGGAGATGACAATTATGCAGCAGAGTTTTTTTTTTTTTTTTTTTTTTAGAAACTGCCAAAGGCATCTGAGGCAGCTGACTTGGAACTCTTACAATCATATTGCTTGTTTTGATACAAGCTTTCGGGGGAGCTGGCCCAGAAGTTTCTGCCAAAATCATTGCAGACTGCTCCCACCTTCCATTCCCCAGGCACCTCATTTAGTTAAGTGATTTTGTCTCCTTCAGGTTGCTCTGTAATTGGGGTGATTATTCATTCCCATCACGAGACAGAACTGAGAGGAAGAAGCTGGCTCAGGACCCCCAATACTCTGTCCTGCTTCCCGCTGAATTTTATCACTTTGTTTGCTCTGTCTGAGGGCTTGACTTCTGAGATGTGAGGAGTTGGCATAGGATCGGCCACTTCCAGCTGCCTCATGGCCCCTCAAAACAATGGTTCCATTGCCATAATGGGGTCAGGCCTGGGGAGAAAGGCAGTGAACTTCGCTTGCCAACCAGCCAGAAAGATGCAGTAACTGCATCCTAGCCAGTCTGTGTATTGCATCTTCCAAGCACCACAGCCCAGGATGGGGGGGTTTGGACCACTCTCTCTTGCAGACTGGGTTGTGTGTGCCGAGCAGGCATTCCCAGCGAGTGTCATTCATAAGGAGAACGGGCTGGGGCCTGCCATGTCAGAGCATGTGATCAGGAGAGCACACATGAGCTGCCAGAGGGGCATTTGCTATCTCAGATGTTCATCCAAGACCTCCGTCTCCCTAGCCACTCTGACCATCCTCCCTGTCCTCATTGTTCTAGCATGTCGTCCTGCTCTCTGTATCTGCTTCAGGTTCCCAGTCCATGTTCAGATGAACCATCAAGACATCTTTCAGTGGCTTACCCATATCTGAACAATCCTCTTTCCCAACAACACCTTCACAAGACTCCTACCTCTTCATAGCCTTTTGATTTCAGCAACACTCAGGGTTATTGAAAAGAAAGTTTGTCTAGGGCTTTGGCCCCATGGAAAATAAGCTTGTTAGAGAAACAAGTAAGTAAACAGATGATTATAACTCAGGAGGGGATAAAGACCCTCCATAGGGGAGCACAGGGTGTTATGAAAACACAGAGGAGGAACACAAGACA
>NW_022326904.1:0-2692 GCF_002776525.5 Piliocolobus tephrosceles | reverse complement strand
TGTCTTGTGTTCCTCCTCTGTGTTTTCATAACACCCTGTGCTCCCCTGTGGAGGGTCTTTATCCCCTCCTGAGTTATAATCATCTGTTTACTTACTTGTTTCTCTAACAAGCTTATTTTCCATGGGGCCAAAGCCCTAGACAAACTTTCTTTTCAATAACCCTGAGTGTTGCTGAAATCAAAAGGCTATGAAGAGGTAGGAGTCTTGTGAAGGTGTTGTTGGGAAAGAGGATTGTTCAGATATGGGTAAGCCACTGAAAGATGTCTTGATGGTTCATCTGAACATGGACTGGGAACCTGAAGCAGATACAGAGAGCAGGACGACATGCTAGAACAATGAGGACAGGGAGGATGGGCAGAGTGGCTAGGGAGACGGAGGTCTTGGATGAACATCTGAGATAGCAAATGCCCCTCTGGCAGCTCATGTGTGCTCTCCTGATCACATGCTCTGACATGGCAGGCCCCAGCCCGTTCTCCTTATGAATGACACTCGCTGGGAATGCCTGCTCGGCACACACAACCCAGTCTGCAAGAGAGAGTGGTCCAAACCCCCCCATCCTGGGCTGTGGTGCTTGGAAGATGCAATACACAGACTGGCTAGGATGCAGTTACTGCATCTTTCTGGCTGGTTGGCAAGCGAAGTTCACTGCCTTTCTCCCCAGGCCTGACCCCATTATGGCAATGGAACCATTGTTTTGAGGGGCCATGAGGCAGCTGGAAGTGGCCGATCCTATGCCAACTCCTCACATCTCAGAAGTCAAGCCCTCAGACAGAGCAAACAAAGTGATAAAATTCAGCGGGAAGCAGGACAGAGTATTGGGGGTCCTGAGCCAGCTTCTTCCTCTCAGTTCTGTCTCGTGATGGGAATGAATAATCACCCCAATTACAGAGCAACCTGAAGGAGACAAAATCACTTAACTAAATGAGGTGCCTGGGGAATGGAAGGTGGGAGCAGTCTGCAATGATTTTGGCAGAAACTTCTGGGCCAGCTCCCCCGAAAGCTTGTATCAAAACAAGCAATATGATTGTAAGAGTTCCAAGTCAGCTGCCTCAGATGCCTTTGGCAGTTTCTAAAAAAAAAAAAAAAAAAAAAACTCTGCTGCATAATTGTCATCTCCAGGATGTTTAGAAAAGCAAACGCTGGATTAAACTTAGTTGGAATCCAACCGCGATCTAATAAAGGCATGATCAGAATATAGGGAGGTGTTCTCCAAGTTAATCAGAGCCTGGGGGACGTGTGGGCTTGGCTGTCTTCTTCCAACAATTCCTCAGGGATATAATTAGCTCCTACTACTTGGGACACATGCCCTCTGCCTACTACAATAAGCCAGTCCAGAGATGCAAACCATGACAAAGACTTTGGGCTGAGGGCCTGCCTAGCCTTCACCTGAGCCCTCACCTGAGCCTGCTATTCCATCTCATGCATGCTGCTCAGAGCCTGGGCTTCCATCTGGGCTCAGTCCAATTTGCTACTCCTTGGAAGTGGCCTGAGCCAAGAGCACAGTGAAAAGCAAGACAAGACAACTAAGTCTGATACTAAACCAGAGAGGGACAGAGGTCCCTGCACTCGTCAAAAGGCTGGATGATCTTGAGTGAGCCAGGAAGCAAAGGATAGGAATCCAAATTCCTTTTGGCAAATGGGGAAAGTTTGTGCAGTCCTCCTTCACGAGGTGTTAGTGTGTGGTTTAAAAAAAAAGCCTTTCAGACATTGATTCTGTCCTTCTTCTGTTACTCCACCTAAGGCAGCAGTTTGCTCTGGAATGGGAGAGCAGGCATGTGTCTTGGTCTATTGGGGTTCCTCACACTGGGTAGTTTGTAAACAACAGAAATTTAGTGCTCACAGTTCTACAGGCTGGAAAGTCCAAGATCAGGGCACTGGCAGATTCTGTGTCTGGTGAGGGCCTGTTTCTCATAGGTGGTGACTTCTTCTGTGTCCACACACTGTGGAAGGGGCAAAAAATGCCTTTATAAGGGCATGCATCCCATTCACCTCCCAATCCTCTCCTAAAGGCCCCACTTTGGCTGGAGCTGTGGCTTACACCTGCAATCCCAGTGCTTTGGGAGGATGAGGTGGGCGGATCATTTGAGGCCAGTAGTTTGAGACCAACCTGGCCAACATGGTGAAAACCCGCCTCTACCAAAAAAAAAAATTTAAATTAGCCAGACATGGTAGTTGGCACCTGTAATCTTAGCTACTTGGGAGGCTGAGGCAAGAGAATTGCTTGAACCTGGGAGGCAGAGGTTGCAGTGAGCTGAGATTTTGCTACTGCATTCCAACCTGGGCAACAGAGTGAGACTTTTGTCTCAAAAATAAAAATAAAATAATATATATTTTTAAAAAGCCCTACCTCTTAATCCCACCACAATAGGGAATAGGTTTCTATGTGAATTTCGGAGGAACACACACACTCAGACCACAGCAGCACGCAGGGCGGAGGGTCCTAGTGTGGACTCCAGGAAGACTATGGCTGGTGACTCAGCCGGGGAATATTCCTGTCTTGTCTCTCACCTTTGCAGTTCCTTGAAGCATTTCATTACATTATAGTTGCTCTGCTCGACTCGAGATCCTCAAACCCACCCCCTCCACTCCAGTTTCTTCTTAGTACAGTCCTGAGCCACTTAACAGTGACAGGGCTATGTTCTGAGAAATGTGTCATTAGGCGACTTTATCATTGTGCAGACATCAGAAAGTG
>NW_022326903.1:0-2692 GCF_002776525.5 Piliocolobus tephrosceles | reverse complement strand
TGTCTTGTGTTCCTCCTCTGTGTTTTCATAACACCCTGTGCTCCCCTATGGAGGGTCTTTATCCCCTCCTGAGTTATAATCATCTGTTTACTTACTTGTTTCTCTAACAAGCTTATTTTCCATGGGGCCAAAGCCCTAGACAAACTTTCTTTTCAATAACCCTGAGTGTTGCTGAAATCAAAAGGCTATGAAGAGGTAGGAGTCTTGTGAAGGTGTTGTTGGGAAAGAGGATTGTTCAGATATGGGTAAGCCACTGAAAGATGTCTTGATGGTTCATCTGAACATGGACTGGGAACCTGAAGCAGATACAGAGAGCAGGACGACATGCTAGAACAATGAGGACAGGGAGGATGGGCAGAGTGGCTAGGGAGACGGAGGTCTTGGATGAACATCTGAGATAGCAAATGCCCCTCTGGCAGCTCATGTGTGCTCTCCTGATCACATGCTCTGACATGGCAGGCCCCAGCCCGTTCTCCTTATGAATGACACTCGCTGGGAATGCCTGCTCGGCACACACAACCCAGTCTGCAAGAGAGAGTGGTCCAAACCCCCCCATCCTGGGCTGTGGTGCTTGGAAGATGCAATACACAGACTGGCTAGGATGCAGTTACTGCATCTTTCTGGCTGGTTGGCAAGCGAAGTTCACTGCCTTTCTCCCCAGGCCTGACCCCATTATGGCAATGGAACCATTGTTTTGAGGGGCCATGAGGCAGCTGGAAGTGGCCGATCCTATGCCAACTCCTCACATCTCAGAAGTCAAGCCCTCAGACAGAGCAAACAAAGTGATAAAATTCAGCGGGAAGCAGGACAGAGTATTGGGGGTCCTGAGCCAGCTTCTTCCTCTCAGTTCTGTCTCGTGATGGGAATGAATAATCACCCCAATTACAGAGCAACCTGAAGGAGACAAAATCACTTAACTAAATGAGGTGCCTGGGGAATGGAAGGTGGGAGCAGTCTGCAATGATTTTGGCAGAAACTTCTGGGCCAGCTCCCCCGAAAGCTTGTATCAAAACAAGCAATATGATTGTAAGAGTTCCAAGTCAGCTGCCTCAGATGCCTTTGGCAGTTTCTAAAAAAAAAAAAAAAAAAAAAACTCTGCTGCATAATTGTCATCTCCAGGATGTTTAGAAAAGCAAACGCTGGATTAAACTTAGTTGGAATCCAACCGCGATCTAATAAAGGCATGATCAGAATATAGGGAGGTGTTCTCCAAGTTAATCAGAGCCTGGGGGACGTGTGGGCTTGGCTGTCTTCTTCCAACAATTCCTCAGGGATATAATTAGCTCCTACTACTTGGGACACATGCCCTCTGCCTACTACAATAAGCCAGTCCAGAGATGCAAACCATGACAAAGACTTTGGGCTGAGGGCCTGCCTAGCCTTCACCTGAGCCCTCACCTGAGCCTGCTATTCCATCTCATGCATGCTGCTCAGAGCCTGGGCTTCCATCTGGGCTCAGTCCAATTTGCTACTCCTTGGAAGTGGCCTGAGCCAAGAGCACAGTGAAAAGCAAGACAAGACAACTAAGTCTGATACTAAACCAGAGAGGGACAGAGGTCCCTGCACTCGTCAAAAGGCTGGATGATCTTGAGTGAGCCAGGAAGCAAAGGATAGGAATCCAAATTCCTTTTGGCAAATGGGGAAAGTTTGTGCAGTCCTCCTTCACGAGGTGTTAGTGTGTGGTTTAAAAAAAAAGCCTTTCAGACATTGATTCTGTCCTTCTTCTGTTACTCCACCTAAGGCAGCAGTTTGCTCTGGAATGGGAGAGCAGGCATGTGTCTTGGTCTATTGGGGTTCCTCACACTGGGTAGTTTGTAAACAACAGAAATTTAGTGCTCACAGTTCTACAGGCTGGAAAGTCCAAGATCAGGGCACTGGCAGATTCTGTGTCTGGTGAGGGCCTGTTTCTCATAGGTGGTGACTTCTTCTGTGTCCACACACTGTGGAAGGGGCAAAAAATGCCTTTATAAGGGCATGCATCCCATTCACCTCCCAATCCTCTCCTAAAGGCCCCACTTTGGCTGGAGCTGTGGCTTACACCTGCAATCCCAGTGCTTTGGGAGGATGAGGTGGGCGGATCATTTGAGGCCAGTAGTTTGAGACCAACCTGGCCAACATGGTGAAAACCCGCCTCTACCAAAAAAAAAAATTTAAATTAGCCAGACATGGTAGTTGGCACCTGTAATCTTAGCTACTTGGGAGGCTGAGGCAAGAGAATTGCTTGAACCTGGGAGGCAGAGGTTGCAGTGAGCTGAGATTTTGCTACTGCATTCCAACCTGGGCAACAGAGTGAGACTTTTGTCTCAAAAATAAAAATAAAATAATATATATTTTTAAAAAGCCCTACCTCTTAATCCCACCACAATAGGGAATAGGTTTCTATGTGAATTTCGGAGGAACACACACACTCAGACCACAGCAGCACGCAGGGCGGAGGGTCCTAGTGTGGACTCCAGGAAGACTATGGCTGGTGACTCAGCCGGGGAATATTCCTGTCTTGTCTCTCACCTTTGCAGTTCCTTGAAGCATTTCATTACATTATAGTTGCTCTGCTTGACTCGAGATCCTCAAACCCACCCCCTCCACTCCAGTTCCTTCTTAGTACAGTCCTGAGCCACTTAACAGTGACAGGGCTATGTTCTGAGAAATGTGTCATTAGGCGACTTTATCATTGTGCAGACATCAGAAAGTG
>NW_022326902.1:0-13625 GCF_002776525.5 Piliocolobus tephrosceles | reverse complement strand
CATGACCCCAGCCACAGACACCGAGGCCACAAAGAAGAAGAAGAAGAAGATGATGATGATGATGATGATGATTATGATGATGATGATGATGTCTCTACTGAGTATGGACACCAGGCCCACAGGCACCAAGACCACAGAAAGGAAAAGGATGAGCCTGTCTCAGGTGAACACCACAATCATGTCCCTGACCACAGGCACAAAGGCCACAGAGAAGAGGAAGAAGATGAGGATGTGTCCACTGAACATTGGCACCAGGGTCCCCAACGTGTCCACCATGGCCTTGTAGATGAGGAAGAGGAAGAAGAGGAGATCACAGTCCAGTTCAGCCACCGTGTTGCAAGCCACCAACCTCAAGGCCACAAGAGTGATGAAGCGGACTTCCAAGATGAGTATAAAACAGAAGTCCCCCACCATCACCACCACAGAGTCCCCAGGGAGGAAGATGAGGAGGTCTCCGCTGAGCTTGCCCACCAGGTCCCCAACCACAGGCAAAGTCACCAAGATGAAGAAACTGGCCATGGTCAAAGAGGGTCCATCAAAGAGATGAGCCATCACCCCCCAGGACACACAGTGGTCAAGGATAGAAGCCATGTGAGGGAGGATGATTCTGAGGAGGAAAAGGAGAAGGAAGAGGACCCTGGCTCCCATGAGGAAGATGATGAAAGTTCAGAGCAGGGAGAGAAAGGCACCCACTATGGCAGCCGGGACCAGGAAGATGAGGAGGATGAGGCGGAAGGTCATGGCCTCAGCCTGAATCAGGAGGAGGAAGAAAAGGAAAACAAGGAGGAGGAGGAGAAAGAAGAGGAGGAGAGGAGGGAAGAGAGGGCTGAAGTTGGGGCCCCACTGAGCCGAGACCACAGCGAGGAGGAGGAGGAGGAGGAGGGGCTGGAGGAAGATAAGCCCCACTTCACCATCATCCCCAACCCACTGGACGGGAGAGAGGAGGCTGGCGGTGCCTCCTGTGAGGAGGAAAGCGGTGAGGACACAGGTAAGTGGCCTGGGCTGGTGTGGGTGTGGAGGAACCGAGTCAGCCTGGGTCACTGCTGCCCTTCTGTCCCCGCAGGTCCACAGGACGCTCAGGAGTACGGGAACTACCAGCCAGGGTCCCTGTGTGGCTACTGCTCCTTCTGCAATGTATGTCCCCAGCCCAGATCCACCCACCAAGGTGTCCCCAGAATCTGTCCCAGGGGCCCTGGGGTGGTGCTGTGGGAGGGCTCAGAGCAAGGTCAGGCCAGGGTCAGTTCTGAATGAAGAGATCCTTATGCAGGCATGTGAGGTGAGGACAGACTGAAGGCTGGGAGGCTGGGGAGGAGGCTGGGGCAGTGATTCAGGTAGGAGAGGACAAGACCCAAGCTGCATCTTGGGGTGTGGGGACAGAGACAGGGGTCTGTGGCAAAGAGTCGGGGGAAGGAGGGACGGCACAGGGGCTGATAGGCTAGGGGGAGAATAGAGAGAGGAGGTGGAGAGAGCACCTGAGCCCACCCTGAGTGGGGGACATGGGGTCACCATGACATAGAAAACCAGGGGCAGGGTCGGGCATGGTGGCTCACCCCTGTAATCCCAACACTTTGGGAGGCCAGGGCAGGCGGAACACGGGGTCAGGAGATCGAGACCATCCGGGCTAACATGGTGAAACCCCGTCTCTACTAAAAAATACAAAAAATGAGCCGGACGTGGTTGCATGCACCTGTAATCCCAGCTACTCAGGAGGCTGAGGCAGGAGAATCGCTTGAACCCGGGAGACGGAGGTTGCAGTGAGCCAAGGTTGTGCCACTGCACTACAGCCTGGGCAACAGAGAGAGACTCCCTCTCAAAAAAAAAAAAAAAAAAAAAAAAAATGGGAAAGGAAGGAAGGAAGAAAGGAAACAAACCAGGGCCAGCGGAGGGGAGAGAGGCTGATTTGGGGGAGCAGATACAGAGCTCAGTGTTAGAGATAAAGAGGGCAGAGCCTGGGGAAGCGTCCAGGGTGCAGGGGTGGACCAGGGGCAGGTGTCTCCCAAGTGGGGTTAGAGTTTCCGTCTAACCAGGCTCCCCTGGTCCCCAGCGATGCACTGAATGTGAGAGCTGTCACTGTGATGAGGAGAACATGGGTGAGCACTGCGACCAGTGCCAGGTGAGACCTCACCTCACACTCAAGGCTCCACTGGGCCTTAGGATGCACCAGGACCCTCTGAGGACCCCCACCCCTAAATCCTGGCCTCTGACCTAACCCCTTACCCCGATGCAACCTTGACTCCACAAGCGATCCTGACTCCAACCTTAACCTAGACCTAGCCTCTGGTCCGGTCTGGTCCTGGCCCCATCCTAACTCCGCCCCCGGCCACGCCCCACGCTCACTCTCTCTCCCGTCCCCACCCCCAGCACTGTCAGTTCTGCTATCTCTGCCCGCTGGTCTGCGAAACGGTCTGCACTCCAGGTGAGCATGGTCAGGGCCCTGGAAAAACCTGAAGAAGGTGTCAGGCCCAGCGTGGTGAATCCTGGTGGGGGCGGAGCCAAACCTGACGGACTGGCCCGGAAGACTGGTGGGGCGGGGTTAAGAGGGGAGGCGTGGCCAAAGCTGTGAGCACGTGGGCCGCGGGACCTGGCTCGAGGAACACCAGGTGGAGTTGCTGAAGTCAAGGGACAGAAATGAGTGGAGGGCTGAGGTGCAGGCCTAGAGCCTAATGGGCGAGGTCAACTCAAGTAGGAATCGAAGGGGCGGGGCTACTGGAGAACGGAATCACCCAGAACGAAAAAGGGGTCCAGTAGAAGGGATTCAGTTTGAAGAAGGAATTAGGGAATTAGAGAAAAGGAGGTGGCGCTAGCACTAATCTCGCACGCTATACTGAGTGGCCACCTAATTTTGCTCGTGCAGTAGCCCTCAAGCCTCTTTTTTCTGCTCTCCCACAGGAAGCTACGTCGACTATTTCTCCTCGTCCCTATATCAGTAAGTGTACTGGGGGAGGAGAGTGTGTAAAACCCCGTTTAGAGAAGTGGTTGTCTCGCTATGAGTTATCGGACGACTCTGGGACTCCATTTCCTCGTCCATGAAATGGGCAGGTTAATGATCTCTAAGCGTCCTGGTGTGAGCTTTGAACGCCAGCTGTTTAACTTCTGGCGTCCTCCTCTCCAGAGCCCTGGTGGACATGCTGGAAACGCCGGAACCCTGACCCAGTCGCTCGACTGCGACACAGCGGTACCTCCCTTTGCCTTCCAACCCCTTTCCATGAGCCATATTTATTTCTCTGAATAAACGTGCTCCCCGAAACCTCATTGTGAGACGTGGAGTCTGGGAATCTCAGGGCATCAGGTAATGCGAGTAGGCTCTAGGGACCTGGACCTAGACTTGAGGGATGAGGGGCCTGGACTCCTGGCTCGAGGAGGTTGGTTGAACACGCCCCCCTACCAAAAAAACATATCAGTCAACAAAGGAGCTTTTTGAAACAGTTCTCTTTACCCGTGATCACTGAGTGACGCCTGGGGCGGGGAGGCCGACCGAGAGTCGGGGGCGAGGGCTCCCCCACTGCCCCCCTGCCCCCACGCCACGTCGCCCAGCGGCATCGTGGAAAGAGGATTCTCCCATGCAAACCCCGGAGCCAGAGGGGAAGGGGGAGCGCCATTCTGCGCCCCCTACCCCTGGGGCACGGACACGGCCACAGCACGGGGGGCGGTGAGGCCCCGGGGACACGAGACACGGGGGAGGGAGAGGGGACCCCGCCCGCAGATGACCCGGGGGACCGGCGACCGGACGCGGCGGGGCGGAGCTGAGTGGCACAGGGGGCGAGGCTTGTAGCAGCGAGTCTCCCCTCCCCTCCTTTCGGACGAAGAAGGAAGACTTGGGCCCCGCAACTGGGCAGGAAAAAGGGGAGGGGCAGCCTCTCCCCGCATGCGGCCCGGAAGGGAAGCCCCGCCCCCTTCCCGCGGGTAAAGGACACCCGTCTCCCAACAGAAACTGATCAATAAATTACAAAGTAGAGAAAAGGAAGGCGGACGTTTGGGGCGGGATTTCTTCCTGCCCGCTTCTTCCCCCTCAGTCCAGTTCATGTGGTTTGGTTCAGGCCCCAGCCCTGTGCGAGGCGGGCGCGCGCACGCCCGCTGGTCTGTACAGATGGTCCAGTCCTAGGCGCCAGCTCCCCCGCCCGCTCTCCCCGGCGAGGCCACAGTCCGGGCAGGAGAGGGAACAGCCCAACCTCGGGAAGATTCTTCCGTCCGAGTGAGGTCACCTGCATGACGCCGGGCAGCGCGTGGAGCAGTGAATATCCACCGTGCCGCCCCGCACCCCCAAGGTCGCCCAGCACGGTCCTCACCTGGAGGCCTGCACTAGCAGGAATAGGTCCGGACCGAAACGCCGTCTGCCCGGGAACTCCCAGAAGTCTGGCCTGGAGGGAGAGCGAGCAGCGGTTCAGCCTGGAGTACCCTCCTCCCTGTTCCTCTCCAGGATTCCTCCCTTTGGACTTCCCTTCCCGATGTCACAACGATCGCCGGGCTCCACATGGGTTTCCCTCCCTTCCGACTCAAACTCGCTTTGGGCGAGTTCACTCCCGCCTTGGGAAGGGGGAGTGGGATTTATCCATTTCATCCTGAGGGGGGAGTCCGGAACGTTGGAGCAGTCCATTCTTCAGGGGTGGGCGAGAAAGGACTAGGCCATTCCAGAACCTGGACTACTGAGGTGGTCCATGTCCAACCCAAGGGAAGAGAGGAGGGGATGTCGCATTTGGGAGCCCCCCACCTTCTGGCTGCAGCTTGCGGAGAGGGAGCCCCGGAGAGCCCAGGGCTCCTGCTGCAGCCGAACGAAAGTTGGGGGGCAACATCTCAGCTGAGTCGGGAGTTACGCCTCGGAGGTCCTTCTCCCGGAACATCTTCCGCCAGGATGGGGAGCGGCTGAAAGACTTGGCGCTGTCCTAGGTATAGGAGCCGGGCAGCCGGTGAGGGACTCGGGCCTCGTCTGACTCCGCCCCTTCCTTTGACTCCACCCCTCTCCGGGTCGCACCTCTCCCTTAACCCCGCCCCTCTCCTGGCCCCGCCTCCAACTGTAACTCCTTAATAAAGTCAGGCCCCGCCCCCTCAGCGCCGCCTCTCGAGGAGCCGCTGGGAGCAGAGCCCACTGAGCTGCTGCCGCGCCCACCTCGTCCAGCCGCCTGTCTGTGCCTAAGGAGATAAGGTTGCTGAATTCCTTCTCCAGGAGCTGCCGGGCCTGGAAAGAGGAGGTGGAGGGGGCGGTTGGAGAGTGCAGTCTGCGAGGTGGGGACGCCTAGCATGCTCCAGGCCCAGCGGCAGCTCACCTGTGCATTCTGCGTGGGGATCTGCAGGAGCAAGGCCAGGTCGGAGTAGTCGAAGGTCTCGTCCAGGGCGAGCAGTGCCCCGTGTACCCCGCTCTCCGTGAGGTTCGTGGCAAATTCTTTCAGGCCCAGCCCGGACACCCAACCCATGACCCGCTCATTGGACCACACCATCACGTCTGGGGACGGAAAGGACCCTCAGCCGTGCCCCTCCCGTGGCCTGGAGAGTTCAGTTTAGCCCGTACCTACACCTCCATTTCCTCTCTTCGGGCCACGCCCCCCACGCTGGCCCCACCCCTCGGTTATGGTGCCAATCTTCTTCTCCGGCCTCTCCCCACCCCCTCTCCTCCCCATCCAGCTCTACACCCTCCACCTGGCTCCCAAAGGGGCCCTTACACTCGACTTACCTCGGATCTGGGTCTGACTTTCTTCCCGCCTCCGCTCCAGGTCCTTCCGGTCATAGTTAAGCCGTTTCAGGCACATAATTCCATAATGTAGACTCACCCTGAGCAGCAGGAGAAGTGGAGTCACGGATGAGCCTTCCAATCCCCCTGGCTGCTGCTCCTACGGGTCCCTCCCCACTGGCTGTGCTCTTCTTGGAAAGGGTGGGGAGCTGATCGGTTCTATTGACTGTTGACCGCCTCAGGAGGTGAGGCATTTTCAACAATAGACACTTCCTACTGGCCAGCCTGGAGGGGATACAGGGTTAACTAGCCAAGCCATCTCAGGATCTGAACTTTTCCTGTGGACCATCTCATTGGTGAAAGGGGCACAGAGTGAGGATTTCCTGAGAACTCAGGCTAAAAGGGCCAAGATAAGCCTAGGAATCTCCCATGGCCAATCCCATTGGCCAAAGACTCTCTGGGGTGGGGCTTCCCTTTGGACTGTACCCATTGGCCAGGCAGCCCCCACCTGTGAAAGCTGTCCACCATCTTGAGTTGGCCCCGGAGCTCCTTCTTGTTAAGGTGATCTAACATTCGGGCATCCACCAGCGACTCCATGAAGTAGCTGCGGTATTGGGGCAGCCCCAGGCTGGGCAGCCAGTCGTTCCCCACCCACTCGTGGTTCATGTCGCCATATGCCAGGATCTGGGGCCATGGGCAGGTGAGGGAGGAATCAGACCCTCTGGCCCCTTCCCACTGTGCAGGAGAGGGGTGCAGTCCAACCTCCCAATCCAAGGTTTTTTCCCACCCCATAGTAGCACAATGACCAATCTCTGCTCAGGATAATGGACCAATCCGGAGCTGTCTCCTAGTTCTTCATGACAACATATACTCTTGGCTACTCAAACAGTGGTCCCGAGACCTAGAGAATCGCCATCACCTGTGGACTTCCTGGAATTGTAGAATCTCAGACCTTATTCCAGGCCTGCTGAAGTCGGTATCTGCATTTTCACAAGACCCTCAGGTGATTTGAAATATACATTATGTTTATTTTTTAATTTCTTTCTTTCTTCTTTTATTTTATTTTATTTCTCTTTCTCTTTCTGACAGAGTCTGCTACGTCACCTGGGCTGGAGTGCAGAGGCACGATCTCCTCTCACTGCAACCTCCCCGTCCCAGGTTCAAGCAATTCTCTTGCCTCAACCTTCGAGTAGCTGGGATTACAAGTACATGCCACCACACCAGGCTGACTTTTGTATTTTTTAGTATAAACGGGGTTTCACCATGTTGGCCAGGCTAGTCTCGAACTCCTGACCTCAAGGGATCCACCCACCTCAGCCTCCCAAAGTGCTGGGATTACAGGCATGAGCCACTGCGCCCGGCCATATTTGTTTATTTTTTAGAGACAGGGCCTTACTATGTTGCCCAGGTTGACCTTGGCTTCTTGGGCTCAAGCGATCCTCCTGCCTCAGTATTCCAAGTAGCTGGGACTACAGGTGCGTGCCACCCCAATACCCATTAAATTTGGGGAAGCACTGCTTTAACTCTGTCTCAGTACAGTCCAACGTCACTACACCCCCAAGTCAGGACAATGGATTCTTTCAAGGCAGCTCTCCCACTAAGAAAGGGCCATCACTCTTGCAATGTCAATGAAAATACTTGTCTAATGTTGTATCTGGCCCAGGACAATATTCCAGGTGAGCCCCAAGTCCCTCATGCCTTTCAGCATCAGCACAAAATCCACACCTCCCCCTGGCTGGAAATATGTGATCTATGACCACAGTCAAACATAATTCCTCTGTGGACAGTCAGCTCATGCCTCTTGATTTTTCTGTTTGTTTATTTGTTTGGTTTTTATGAGACGGAATCTCACTCTGTCACCCATGCTGGAGTGCAGTGGTGCAATCTCGGTTCACTGCAACCTCCACCTCCTGGGTTCAAGCGATTCTCCTGCCTCAGCCTCCCAAGTAGCTGGGATTACAGGCGCTAGCCACTGTGCCCGGCTAATTTTTGTATTTTTAGTAGACACAGGGTTTCACCATGTTGGCCAGGCTGGTCTCAAACTCCTGACCTCAGGTGATCTGCCCACCTCAGCCTCCAAAAGTGCTGGGATTACAGGCAGGAGCCACCGCGCCTGGCCGCCTCTTGTTTCTTGAGAACAAAGTGTAGCTCTTCCTCCCAGTTTCTTACTCAGCCTGGCTACCTCACCACCACCACAGCCAATGCTTCCTCCTTGGCCCTGGTACACTGAGCAGTCCATTGTAGCCCCGGCCCCCTCCACTGTAGGGACACCTGCTGCTCAGCGTCTCTCCTAAGCTACAGAATTGAAGCCCCTTAGAGCCCCCACAATCCACGATGATGAAATGGTCCATGCATAAGGCTGACTATGCAACAGTCTGGGCTTCCACATCGCATCCCCTCTACCCTCCCCACCACCAAGCCATAATGGAACAGTCCAGAGCCAAGCTTGGCACAGCGCCCCCCCATGGGGATGATGGCATGTTCTGGTGAGGACAGGGGCAGGGCTCGGAGGAGGAGCATCCATGCGTCGTGCACAGCCTGTTCATGCGCTCACACCCCGCCCCGCGTCCCCTACCTGCTCCCAGCTGATCTCCTTGGTCTCCTGACCCGTTAGTAGGAAGAGGGGAGAGAAGGGGTGAGTTAAGGGGCAGGCAGAGGAGGACACAAGGAGCGGACTTAGGGATGGCCACAGACTCGGTCCCTGCCCCCACCCCCAAAGAGGGTTAGTGCCACCCCCAAGGCGGCCGGCAGGGGGCACTCACGGGCTTGGTCGTGGCCGTAAGGGACTCCATCTCCTCGTGTGTCATCCACACGTTTCCTGTGGACTAAGGGGCAGGGAGTGTTAATGGATGGTGGGAGAGGGCTTCGCGTGGGGGAGGGGAAGGAGGGTGTCCTCCTGAAGGCCCTGGGCCATACGTTTATGTCCCTCCTGCTTTCTGGGACAAGCAGTAACAGAGAAAAGGAATGATCCTTGTTATCGGACACCTGCCATGTACCGGGCAATGTGACTTTGGAGTTGAACAAATTCAGGTTGGAATTGGGACCCTGCCATGCATTTTGCTGTGTGCCCCTGTGCAAATGACGTCACCTCGCTGACCTCACACAGAGGTACAGAATGAGGATTCAAAAATGGGGGGCAGACATAGCCATGGGGCAAATGTTTAGGGGTTGTGGGGGGTTTCACATTTATTGATCTTCTGCTCCCAACAACCCCACGAGTTAGGAATCCATACAAGGATAAAAACATTTATGTATCTCCTGGTGAGTGTCAGGCACCAGTCACCGTCATAGGGTGTGGGATATGGCTAGGGACACAACAGACCCTTTTCATCGAACTGGGGAAGAAATAATCAACATATTTTAAGTATGTTGGGGAAATTTGAATACAGATTGAATAGTCGATGAAATTAACAACTGTAGTCAGTTGCGGTGGCTCACACCTGTAGTCCCAGCACTTTGGGAGGCTGAGGCAGGCACATCACTTTTGGAGTCTGAGATTAGCCTGGCCAACGTGGAGAAACCCCGTCTCTACTGAAAATACAAAAATTAGGATGAGAGATGGGGTTTCGCCATGTTGCCCAGGCCTGTAATCCTAGCACTTTGGGAGGCAGAGGCAGGTGGATCACCTGAGGTCAGGAGTTCAAGGCCAGCCTGGCCAACACTGGTGAAACCCCATCTCTACTAAAAATACAAAAATTTACTGGGCATAGTGGCCTGTGCCTTTAATCTCAGCTACTCAAGAAGCTGAGGCAGGAGAATCGCTTGAACCAGGGAGGTGGAGGGTGCAGTGAGCTGAGATCTCACCACCGCACTCCAGCCTGGGCGACAGAGTGAGACTCCGTCTCAAACAAAAAAAAAAAAAGGAAAAGAAAAAGAAATTAACAACAATGTCAATGCCCTTAGGTATGATAAAGGATGTGGTATTTACAAGGAAGAAAAAGACCCACTAGGCCGGGCGCGGTGGCTCACGCCTGTAATCCCAGCACTTTGGGAGGCCGAGGCGGGCAGATCACGAGATCAGGAGATCGAGACCATCCTGGCTAACATGGTGAAACCCCATCTCTACTAAAAAAATACAAAAAATTAGCCGGGCTTGGTGGCAGGCGCCAATAGTCCCAGCTACTCTGGAGGCTGAGGCCCAGGAGGCGGAGCTTGCAGTGAGCCGAGATCATGCCACTGCACTCCAGCCTGGGCAGCAGAGCGAGACTCCATCTCAAAAAGAGAAAAAGACCCACTAAAGTAATTTTGGAGGCTAAGCTGTTATCATTACCTCAAATGACATTCAAGTACAAGTCTCTCAGCATCCCCAACCTGAAAATCTAAAAATCCAAAATGCTCCAGAATTCTAAAAATTTTTTTTTTTTTGGATGCAGTCTCTGTCACCCAGGCTGCAGTACAGTGGGACAATCACAGCCCACCGCATCCTCGATCTCCTGGGCTCATAGGATCCTTCCACCTCAGCCTCCTGAGTAGCTGGGACTACAGGTATGTGCCACCACACGCGACTAATTTTTGTATTTTTAGTAGAGACGGGGTTTCGCCATGTTGCCCAGGCTGGTCTTGAACTCCCGGGCTCAAGAGATCAGCCGCCCAAGGCCTCCCAAAATGCTGGAATTACAGGTGTGAGCCATGGCACTTGGCCCTAAACTTCTTCTTCTTTTTTTTTTTTTTTTGAGACGGAGTCTCGCTCTGTTGCCCGGGCTGGAATGCAGTGACTGGATCTCAGCTCACTGCAAGCTCCGCCTCCCGGGTTTACGCTATTCTCCTGCCTCAGCCTCCCAAGTAGCTGGGACTACAGGCGCCCGCCACCTCGCCCGGCTAGTTTTTTGTATTTTTTAGTAGAGACGGGGTTTCACCGTGTTAGCCAGGATGGTCTCGATCTCCTGACCTCGTGATCCGCCCGTCTCGGCCTCCCAAAGTGCTGGGATTACAGGCTTGAGCCACCGCGCCCCACCGGCCCTAAACTTCTTAAGTGCTGATGTGAAGCCACAAGAGGAAAATCCCCCACCTGACCTCATGTGACAGATCACAATCAAAATGCAGTCAATACTTTGTTTCATGCACAAAGTTATTTAAAATATTGTATAAAATTCTTTTTAGGCATGTGTATGAGACGCATATGAAACATAAATTAATTTCATGTTTAGGCTTGGCTCCCATCCCCAAGATATTTCATTTCTATGCAAATATTAAAAAAAAAAAAACTTTTTAAAATCAGGAATTCTAAACACTTCTGGTCCCAGGTATTTCAGGTAAGGGAAAGTCAACCTGTACTCCCCACTCCCGCCACCCTCCACACACAACAGAGCAGGTACAGCAAAAGGTTGAGAATTGCTGAACTGGGTACACATGATATCCTGTATGTTTGAAATTTCTCGTAATAAAAAGTTGAAACGAGGGCCGGGCGTGGGGGCTCACGCCTGTAATCTCAGCACTTTGGGAAGCCGAGGCGGGTGGATCACCTGAGGTCGGGAGTTCGAGACCAGACTGGCCAACATGTCAAAACCCTGTCTCTACTAAAAATACAAAAATTAGCCGGATATGGTGACGGGCGCCTGTAATCCCAGCTACTCAGGAGGCTGAGACAGGAGAATGGCTTGAGCCCGGGAGGGGGGGATTGCAGTGAGCCGAGATCGCGCCATTGCACTCCAACCTGGACAACAAGGGCGAAACTCTGTCTCAAAAAAAAAAAAAAAAAAAAAAAAAGTTGGAATGAAAAGATAAAATAATTAGAAGGCAATAAATGCTATGGGGAAAATTAGAAGGTGCTGATATGCTGGAATGATGGGGGAAACTAGTTTAGCTGACAAGTTAAGGAAAGCTTCTTGGAGGTGGTGACATTTGAGTGGGACAGCAAATGCCGAGGAGAGGGGGAGAGTCAGGGAAGGAGGTAGGCTGGGCCCCTCCTGGAGTACCACATGGACCACAGGCCAAGTCGGGAGCAGAGGGGAGGCTGAGGGGGGGAGAGCCAATGAGAAGCAGGGTCGTGGGACAGAGGAGTGAGCAAGCCCAGGATTGGCTAGACTGAGGGCAAGAGGCGGGGCCCTGAGGAAGCGACGGCTGGAATTGGCCGCCCCGCCGGACACTCACAGTGCGAGAGGAGGCGGGGGCCGAGGGCGAGGTGAGCGAGACCATCTCCTGGATGGCGAGGCGAAGCTTGAGTCTGTGCAGCGGGTTGCTGATGCCGATCTCGCGCTGGATCTCTGTGTCTGACAGGTTGGCCATGATGGCACCGCTCTTGACATTGGCCCGGCAGGCGGCCACGTACCAGGCAGGCATGCCTACCCACAGCTGCAGCGGAGGAACGGATGGACAGAGGGGACAGAGGAGGAGAAAACCGGAGAGATGGGGGGACAGGGGGGGGGGGACGGGGGGGGGGGGGGGGGGGATGAAACAGTGACGTGGGAAAGTTTGCAGGGAGAAGAAACAGGACAAGGAAAAGAGACGTGGACGAGATGAGGAAGAGTCCAAGGGAGACAAATGGCCGGGGACGGGGGTGGGGGGAAGAGAGAAAGAAAAGACAGAAAAGAAAGAGAAAGAAAGAAAGAAAGAGAGAGAGGAAGGAAGGGAGGGAGGGAGGGAGGGAGGGAGGGAGGGAGGGGGAGGGAGGGAAAGAAAGAAAAGAAAAAGAAGGAAAGAAAAAAGAAAAGAGGGTGGGGAGAGACAGGAAGCGGGAGACAGGGAGACATCGGCAGGGCGATCGGAGACATGAGGAGAAATACGGGGGATGACAAAAGCGTGGTCAGAGATGGTAATCGTGCCGAAAAATAGAGACAGAGAACCCAGAAAGAGAGAGTAGAGAGAACGACAGGAGACCATGACCCAGGTGGGCAAGGCCAGAGCGGCAGGGGGGGAAGGAGAAGGAGAAAGAAGCTGTTTAGATGAAGAGGAAGGCTGAGCCGTCCTGGGTCCTCACCTGCCGGCCCATGGCCACCCCCACCTCTGGGCTAGAAGCAGGGTGGCGCCAGGAGGACCAGGCAGCCCCTACCAGTAGGGCTGTCACAGGGGTTGGGGACCAACAGGGCATTTCTGGGCCCCAGTACCTCCAGCCAGGACACCACGGTGGGCCCGTCCCAGGCAGCAAAAGGTAGGCCCTGGCGGCAGGCCTCCTCCAGGAGTTCATGCCTGTAGGGGTGAAGGGGCCAGGATAGAAGCTGTCAGGGGTGGAGTCCCCCTGCTCTGTGGATGGTCCGCATCACCACACACACACGCACGCACGCACGCACACACGCACCTTTTATGAATGTATAAAACACGGCAGAAGGTCAAAAAATACATGTGAATATAAATCCTCTCCCCCAACCCCTATCAAAAGAGAGAAAAAAGAAAAACAAAAAATATAAATGAAAAAAACACAAAAATTAAGAAAGAAAAAATAACTCTAGGAGCTCCTGGGTTTTCAGGAAAGCAAGTTCAGGGTCACGGACACCCCCTCCCAGCATTGAATTCTCATTTCTGTTCACGACCACTGCTGCACACACGCACTCGCAGGCACACACATGCACACTCACATGCACAATCACACTCACACACACTCATCCACGCACACACACTCTCACACACACACCACACACTGTCGTCACTCACACCACACACACACACACACACTCATCCACACTTATACACCCACATACATACTCTCACACCACACACACACTCATCCACTCACACTCATCCACTCACACACATACTCTCACACACACCACACATACACTGTCGTCACTCACACCACACTCACACACACACACACTCATACACACACATACTCTCACTAACCACACACACTCTCACACTCGCGGGCACACACTCATGCACACTCACACGTACCATCACACACTCACACACACTCTCTCATACACACACTTATACACACAACACCACACACACTGTCGTCACACCACACTCACACACACACTCATCCACACTCATCCACGCACACACATACTCTCACTAACACACACAC
>NW_022326901.1:0-13626 GCF_002776525.5 Piliocolobus tephrosceles | reverse complement strand
CATGACCCCAGCCACAGACACCGAGGCCACAAAGAAGAAGAAGAAGAAGATGATGATGATGATGATGATGATTATGATGATGATGATGATGTCTCTACTGAGTATGGACACCAGGCCCACAGGCACCAAGACCACAGAAAGGAAAAGGATGAGCCTGTCTCAGGTGAACACCACAATCATGTCCCTGACCACAGGCACAAAGGCCACAGAGAAGAGGAAGAAGATGAGGATGTGTCCACTGAACATTGGCACCAGGGTCCCCAACGTGTCCACCATGGCCTTGTAGATGAGGAAGAGGAAGAAGAGGAGATCACAGTCCAGTTCAGCCACCGTGTTGCAAGCCACCAACCTCAAGGCCACAAGAGTGATGAAGCGGACTTCCAAGATGAGTATAAAACAGAAGTCCCCCACCATCACCACCACAGAGTCCCCAGGGAGGAAGATGAGGAGGTCTCCGCTGAGCTTGCCCACCAGGTCCCCAACCACAGGCAAAGTCACCAAGATGAAGAAACTGGCCATGGTCAAAGAGGGTCCATCAAAGAGATGAGCCATCACCCCCCAGGACACACAGTGGTCAAGGATAGAAGCCATGTGAGGGAGGATGATTCTGAGGAGGAAAAGGAGAAGGAAGAGGACCCTGGCTCCCATGAGGAAGATGATGAAAGTTCAGAGCAGGGAGAGAAAGGCACCCACTATGGCAGCCGGGACCAGGAAGATGAGGAGGATGAGGCGGAAGGTCATGGCCTCAGCCTGAATCAGGAGGAGGAAGAAAAGGAAAACAAGGAGGAGGAGGAGAAAGAAGAGGAGGAGAGGAGGGAAGAGAGGGCTGAAGTTGGGGCC
The DNA here is from genome assembly GCF_002776525.5 of Piliocolobus tephrosceles. Taxonomy (NCBI): domain Eukaryota; kingdom Metazoa; phylum Chordata; class Mammalia; order Primates; family Cercopithecidae; genus Piliocolobus; species Piliocolobus tephrosceles. The sequence continues at coordinate 12,786 of NW_022326901.1, read as the reverse complement.
CCACTGAGCCGAGACCACAGCGAGGAGGAGGAGGAGGAGGAGGGGCTGGAGGAAGATAAGCCCCACTTCACCATCATCCCCAACCCACTGGACGGGAGAGAGGAGGCTGGCGGTGCCTCCTGTGAGGAGGAAAGCGGTGAGGACACAGGTAAGTGGCCTGGGCTGGTGTGGGTGTGGAGGAACCGAGTCAGCCTGGGTCACTGCTGCCCTTCTGTCCCCGCAGGTCCACAGGACGCTCAGGAGTACGGGAACTACCAGCCAGGGTCCCTGTGTGGCTACTGCTCCTTCTGCAATGTATGTCCCCAGCCCAGATCCACCCACCAAGGTGTCCCCAGAATCTGTCCCAGGGGCCCTGGGGTGGTGCTGTGGGAGGGCTCAGAGCAAGGTCAGGCCAGGGTCAGTTCTGAATGAAGAGATCCTTATGCAGGCATGTGAGGTGAGGACAGACTGAAGGCTGGGAGGCTGGGGAGGAGGCTGGGGCAGTGATTCAGGTAGGAGAGGACAAGACCCAAGCTGCATCTTGGGGTGTGGGGACAGAGACAGGGGTCTGTGGCAAAGAGTCGGGGGAAGGAGGGACGGCACAGGGGCTGATAGGCTAGGGGGAGAATAGAGAGAGGAGGTGGAGAGAGCACCTGAGCCCACCCTGAGTGGGGGACATGGGGTCACCATGACATAGAAAACCAGGGGCAGGGTCGGGCATGGTGGCTCACCCCTGTAATCCCAACACTTTGGGAGGCCAGGGCAGGCGGAACACGGGGTCAGGAGATCGAGACCATCCGGGCTAACATGGTGAAACCCCGTCTCTACTAAAAAATACAAAAAATGAGCCGGACGTGGTTGCATGCACCTGTAATCCCAGCTACTCAGGAGGCTGAGGCAGGAGAATCGCTTGAACCCGGGAGACGGAGGTTGCAGTGAGCCAAGGTTGTGCCACTGCACTACAGCCTGGGCAACAGAGAGAGACTCCCTCTCAAAAAAAAAAAAAAAAAAAAAAAAAATGGGAAAGGAAGGAAGGAAGAAAGGAAACAAACCAGGGCCAGCGGAGGGGAGAGAGGCTGATTTGGGGGAGCAGATACAGAGCTCAGTGTTAGAGATAAAGAGGGCAGAGCCTGGGGAAGCGTCCAGGGTGCAGGGGTGGACCAGGGGCAGGTGTCTCCCAAGTGGGGTTAGAGTTTCCGTCTAACCAGGCTCCCCTGGTCCCCAGCGATGCACTGAATGTGAGAGCTGTCACTGTGATGAGGAGAACATGGGTGAGCACTGCGACCAGTGCCAGGTGAGACCTCACCTCACACTCAAGGCTCCACTGGGCCTTAGGATGCACCAGGACCCTCTGAGGACCCCCACCCCTAAATCCTGGCCTCTGACCTAACCCCTTACCCCGATGCAACCTTGACTCCACAAGCGATCCTGACTCCAACCTTAACCTAGACCTAGCCTCTGGTCCGGTCTGGTCCTGGCCCCATCCTAACTCCGCCCCCGGCCACGCCCCACGCTCACTCTCTCTCCCGTCCCCACCCCCAGCACTGTCAGTTCTGCTATCTCTGCCCGCTGGTCTGCGAAACGGTCTGCACTCCAGGTGAGCATGGTCAGGGCCCTGGAAAAACCTGAAGAAGGTGTCAGGCCCAGCGTGGTGAATCCTGGTGGGGGCGGAGCCAAACCTGACGGACTGGCCCGGAAGACTGGTGGGGCGGGGTTAAGAGGGGAGGCGTGGCCAAAGCTGTGAGCACGTGGGCCGCGGGACCTGGCTCGAGGAACACCAGGTGGAGTTGCTGAAGTCAAGGGACAGAAATGAGTGGAGGGCTGAGGTGCAGGCCTAGAGCCTAATGGGCGAGGTCAACTCAAGTAGGAATCGAAGGGGCGGGGCTACTGGAGAACGGAATCACCCAGAACGAAAAAGGGGTCCAGTAGAAGGGATTCAGTTTGAAGAAGGAATTAGGGAATTAGAGAAAAGGAGGTGGCGCTAGCACTAATCTCGCACGCTATACTGAGTGGCCACCTAATTTTGCTCGTGCAGTAGCCCTCAAGCCTCTTTTTTCTGCTCTCCCACAGGAAGCTACGTCGACTATTTCTCCTCGTCCCTATATCAGTAAGTGTACTGGGGGAGGAGAGTGTGTAAAACCCCGTTTAGAGAAGTGGTTGTCTCGCTATGAGTTATCGGACGACTCTGGGACTCCATTTCCTCGTCCATGAAATGGGCAGGTTAATGATCTCTAAGCGTCCTGGTGTGAGCTTTGAACGCCAGCTGTTTAACTTCTGGCGTCCTCCTCTCCAGAGCCCTGGTGGACATGCTGGAAACGCCGGAACCCTGACCCAGTCGCTCGACTGCGACACAGCGGTACCTCCCTTTGCCTTCCAACCCCTTTCCATGAGCCATATTTATTTCTCTGAATAAACGTGCTCCCCGAAACCTCATTGTGAGACGTGGAGTCTGGGAATCTCAGGGCATCAGGTAATGCGAGTAGGCTCTAGGGACCTGGACCTAGACTTGAGGGATGAGGGGCCTGGACTCCTGGCTCGAGGAGGTTGGTTGAACACGCCCCCCTACCAAAAAAACATATCAGTCAACAAAGGAGCTTTTTGAAACAGTTCTCTTTACCCGTGATCACTGAGTGACGCCTGGGGCGGGGAGGCCGACCGAGAGTCGGGGGCGAGGGCTCCCCCACTGCCCCCCTGCCCCCACGCCACGTCGCCCAGCGGCATCGTGGAAAGAGGATTCTCCCATGCAAACCCCGGAGCCAGAGGGGAAGGGGGAGCGCCATTCTGCGCCCCCTACCCCTGGGGCACGGACACGGCCACAGCACGGGGGGCGGTGAGGCCCCGGGGACACGAGACACGGGGGAGGGAGAGGGGACCCCGCCCGCAGATGACCCGGGGGACCGGCGACCGGACGCGGCGGGGCGGAGCTGAGTGGCACAGGGGGCGAGGCTTGTAGCAGCGAGTCTCCCCTCCCCTCCTTTCGGACGAAGAAGGAAGACTTGGGCCCCGCAACTGGGCAGGAAAAAGGGGAGGGGCAGCCTCTCCCCGCATGCGGCCCGGAAGGGAAGCCCCGCCCCCTTCCCGCGGGTAAAGGACACCCGTCTCCCAACAGAAACTGATCAATAAATTACAAAGTAGAGAAAAGGAAGGCGGACGTTTGGGGCGGGATTTCTTCCTGCCCGCTTCTTCCCCCTCAGTCCAGTTCATGTGGTTTGGTTCAGGCCCCAGCCCTGTGCGAGGCGGGCGCGCGCACGCCCGCTGGTCTGTACAGATGGTCCAGTCCTAGGCGCCAGCTCCCCCGCCCGCTCTCCCCGGCGAGGCCACAGTCCGGGCAGGAGAGGGAACAGCCCAACCTCGGGAAGATTCTTCCGTCCGAGTGAGGTCACCTGCATGACGCCGGGCAGCGCGTGGAGCAGTGAATATCCACCGTGCCGCCCCGCACCCCCAAGGTCGCCCAGCACGGTCCTCACCTGGAGGCCTGCACTAGCAGGAATAGGTCCGGACCGAAACGCCGTCTGCCCGGGAACTCCCAGAAGTCTGGCCTGGAGGGAGAGCGAGCAGCGGTTCAGCCTGGAGTACCCTCCTCCCTGTTCCTCTCCAGGATTCCTCCCTTTGGACTTCCCTTCCCGATGTCACAACGATCGCCGGGCTCCACATGGGTTTCCCTCCCTTCCGACTCAAACTCGCTTTGGGCGAGTTCACTCCCGCCTTGGGAAGGGGGAGTGGGATTTATCCATTTCATCCTGAGGGGGGAGTCCGGAACGTTGGAGCAGTCCATTCTTCAGGGGTGGGCGAGAAAGGACTAGGCCATTCCAGAACCTGGACTACTGAGGTGGTCCATGTCCAACCCAAGGGAAGAGAGGAGGGGATGTCGCATTTGGGAGCCCCCCACCTTCTGGCTGCAGCTTGCGGAGAGGGAGCCCCGGAGAGCCCAGGGCTCCTGCTGCAGCCGAACGAAAGTTGGGGGGCAACATCTCAGCTGAGTCGGGAGTTACGCCTCGGAGGTCCTTCTCCCGGAACATCTTCCGCCAGGATGGGGAGCGGCTGAAAGACTTGGCGCTGTCCTAGGTATAGGAGCCGGGCAGCCGGTGAGGGACTCGGGCCTCGTCTGACTCCGCCCCTTCCTTTGACTCCACCCCTCTCCGGGTCGCACCTCTCCCTTAACCCCGCCCCTCTCCTGGCCCCGCCTCCAACTGTAACTCCTTAATAAAGTCAGGCCCCGCCCCCTCAGCGCCGCCTCTCGAGGAGCCGCTGGGAGCAGAGCCCACTGAGCTGCTGCCGCGCCCACCTCGTCCAGCCGCCTGTCTGTGCCTAAGGAGATAAGGTTGCTGAATTCCTTCTCCAGGAGCTGCCGGGCCTGGAAAGAGGAGGTGGAGGGGGCGGTTGGAGAGTGCAGTCTGCGAGGTGGGGACGCCTAGCATGCTCCAGGCCCAGCGGCAGCTCACCTGTGCATTCTGCGTGGGGATCTGCAGGAGCAAGGCCAGGTCGGAGTAGTCGAAGGTCTCGTCCAGGGCGAGCAGTGCCCCGTGTACCCCGCTCTCCGTGAGGTTCGTGGCAAATTCTTTCAGGCCCAGCCCGGACACCCAACCCATGACCCGCTCATTGGACCACACCATCACGTCTGGGGACGGAAAGGACCCTCAGCCGTGCCCCTCCCGTGGCCTGGAGAGTTCAGTTTAGCCCGTACCTACACCTCCATTTCCTCTCTTCGGGCCACGCCCCCCACGCTGGCCCCACCCCTCGGTTATGGTGCCAATCTTCTTCTCCGGCCTCTCCCCACCCCCTCTCCTCCCCATCCAGCTCTACACCCTCCACCTGGCTCCCAAAGGGGCCCTTACACTCGACTTACCTCGGATCTGGGTCTGACTTTCTTCCCGCCTCCGCTCCAGGTCCTTCCGGTCATAGTTAAGCCGTTTCAGGCACATAATTCCATAATGTAGACTCACCCTGAGCAGCAGGAGAAGTGGAGTCACGGATGAGCCTTCCAATCCCCCTGGCTGCTGCTCCTACGGGTCCCTCCCCACTGGCTGTGCTCTTCTTGGAAAGGGTGGGGAGCTGATCGGTTCTATTGACTGTTGACCGCCTCAGGAGGTGAGGCATTTTCAACAATAGACACTTCCTACTGGCCAGCCTGGAGGGGATACAGGGTTAACTAGCCAAGCCATCTCAGGATCTGAACTTTTCCTGTGGACCATCTCATTGGTGAAAGGGGCACAGAGTGAGGATTTCCTGAGAACTCAGGCTAAAAGGGCCAAGATAAGCCTAGGAATCTCCCATGGCCAATCCCATTGGCCAAAGACTCTCTGGGGTGGGGCTTCCCTTTGGACTGTACCCATTGGCCAGGCAGCCCCCACCTGTGAAAGCTGTCCACCATCTTGAGTTGGCCCCGGAGCTCCTTCTTGTTAAGGTGATCTAACATTCGGGCATCCACCAGCGACTCCATGAAGTAGCTGCGGTATTGGGGCAGCCCCAGGCTGGGCAGCCAGTCGTTCCCCACCCACTCGTGGTTCATGTCGCCATATGCCAGGATCTGGGGCCATGGGCAGGTGAGGGAGGAATCAGACCCTCTGGCCCCTTCCCACTGTGCAGGAGAGGGGTGCAGTCCAACCTCCCAATCCAAGGTTTTTTCCCACCCCATAGTAGCACAATGACCAATCTCTGCTCAGGATAATGGACCAATCCGGAGCTGTCTCCTAGTTCTTCATGACAACATATACTCTTGGCTACTCAAACAGTGGTCCCGAGACCTAGAGAATCGCCATCACCTGTGGACTTCCTGGAATTGTAGAATCTCAGACCTTATTCCAGGCCTGCTGAAGTCGGTATCTGCATTTTCACAAGACCCTCAGGTGATTTGAAATATACATTATGTTTATTTTTTAATTTCTTTCTTTCTTCTTTTATTTTATTTTATTTCTCTTTCTCTTTCTGACAGAGTCTGCTACGTCACCTGGGCTGGAGTGCAGAGGCACGATCTCCTCTCACTGCAACCTCCCCGTCCCAGGTTCAAGCAATTCTCTTGCCTCAACCTTCGAGTAGCTGGGATTACAAGTACATGCCACCACACCAGGCTGACTTTTGTATTTTTTAGTATAAACGGGGTTTCACCATGTTGGCCAGGCTAGTCTCGAACTCCTGACCTCAAGGGATCCACCCACCTCAGCCTCCCAAAGTGCTGGGATTACAGGCATGAGCCACTGCGCCCGGCCATATTTGTTTATTTTTTTGAGACAGGGCCTTACTATGTTGCCCAGGTTGACCTTGGCTTCTTGGGCTCAAGCGATCCTCCTGCCTCAGTATTCCAAGTAGCTGGGACTACAGGTGCGTGCCACCCCAATACCCATTAAATTTGGGGAAGCACTGCTTTAACTCTGTCTCAGTACAGTCCAACGTCACTACACCCCCAAGTCAGGACAATGGATTCTTTCAAGGCAGCTCTCCCACTAAGAAAGGGCCATCACTCTTGCAATGTCCTGAAAATACTTGTCTAATGTTGTATCTGGCCCAGGACAATATTCCAGGTGAGCCCCAAGTCCCTCATGCCTTTCAGCATCAGCACAAAATCCACACCTCCCCCTGGCTGGAAATATGTGATCTATGACCACAGTCAAACATAATTCCTCTGTGGACAGTCAGCTCATGCCTCTTGATTTTTCTGTTTGTTTATTTGTTTGGTTTTTATGAGACGGAATCTCACTCTGTCACCCATGCTGGAGTGCAGTGGTGCAATCTCGGTTCACTGCAACCTCCACCTCCTGGGTTCAAGCGATTCTCCTGCCTCAGCCTCCCAAGTAGCTGGGATTACAGGCGCTAGCCACTGTGCCCGGCTAATTTTTGTATTTTTAGTAGACACAGGGTTTCACCATGTTGGCCAGGCTGGTCTCAAACTCCTGACCTCAGGTGATCTGCCCACCTCAGCCTCCAAAAGTGCTGGGATTACAGGCAGGAGCCACCGCGCCTGGCCGCCTCTTGTTTCTTGAGAACAAAGTGTAGCTCTTCCTCCCAGTTTCTTACTCAGCCTGGCTACCTCACCACCACCACAGCCAATGCTTCCTCCTTGGCCCTGGTACACTGAGCAGTCCATTGTAGCCCCGGCCCCCTCCACTATAGGGACACCTGCTGCTCAGCGTCTCTCCTAAGCTACAGAATTGAAGCCCCTTAGAGCCCCCACAATCCACGATGATGAAATGGTCCATGCATAAGGCTGACTATGCAACAGTCTGGGCTTCCACATCGCATCCCCTCTACCCTCCCCACCACCAAGCCATAATGGAACAGTCCAGAGCCAAGCTTGGCACAGCGCCCCCCCATGGGGATGATGGCATGTTCTGGTGAGGACAGGGGCAGGGCTCGGAGGAGGAGCATCCATGCGTCGTGCACAGCCTGTTCATGCGCTCACACCCCGCCCCGCGTCCCCTACCTGCTCCCAGCTGATCTCCTTGGTCTCCTGACCCGTTAGTAGGAAGAGGGGAGAGAAGGGGTGAGTTAAGGGGCAGGCAGAGGAGGACGCAAGGAGCGGACTTAGGGATGGCCACAGACTCGGTCCCTGCCCCCACCCCCAAAGAGGGTTAGTGCCACCCCCAAGGCGGCCGGCAGGGGGCACTCACGGGCTTGGTCGTGGCCGTAAGGGACTCCATCTCCTCGTGTGTCATCCACACGTTTCCTGTGGACTGAGGGGCAGGGAGTGTTAATGGATGGTGGGAGAGGGCTTCGCGTGGGGGAGGGGAAGGAGGGTGTCCTCCTGAAGGCCCTGGGCCATACGTTTATGTCCCTCCTGCTTTCTGGGACAAGCAGTAACAGAGAAAAGGAATGATCCTTGTTATCGGACACCTGCCATGTACCGGGCAATGTGACTTTGGAGTTGAACAAATTCAGGTTGGAATTGGGACCCTGCCATGCATTTTGCTGTGTGCCCCTGTGCAAATGACGTCACCTCGCTGACCTCACACAGAGGTACAGAATGAGGATTCAAAAATGGGGGGCAGACATAGCCATGGGGCAAATGTTTAGGGGTTGTGGGGGGTTTCACATTTATTGATCTTCTGCTCCCAACAACCCCACAAGTTAGGAATCCATACAAGGATAAAAACATTTATGTATCTTCTGGTGAGTGTCAGGCACCAGTCACCGTCATAGGGTGTGGGATATGGCTAGGGACACAACAGACCCTTTTCATCGAACTGGGGAAGAAATAATCAACATATTTTAAGTATGTTGGGGAAATTTGAATACAGATTGAATAGTCGATGAAATTAACAACTGTAGTCAGTTGCGGTGGCTCACACCTGTAGTCCCAGCACTTTGGGAGGCTGAGGCAGGCACATCACTTTTGGAGTCTGAGATTAGCCTGGCCAACGTGGAGAAACCCCGTCTCTACTGAAAATACAAAAATTAGGATGAGAGATGGGGTTTCGCCATGTTGCCCAGGCCTGTAATCCTAGCACTTTGGGAGGCAGAGGCAGGTGGATCACCTGAGGTCAGGAGTTCAAGGCCAGCCTGGCCAACACTGGTGAAACCCCATCTCTACTAAAAATACAAAAATTTACTGGGCATAGTGGCCTGTGCCTTTAATCTCAGCTACTCAGGAAGCTGAGGCAGGAGAATCGCTTGAACCAGGGAGGTGGAGGGTGCAGTGAGCTGAGATCTCACCACCGCACTCCAGCCTGGGCGACAGAGTGAGACTCCGTCTCAAACAAAAAAAAAAAAAGGAAAAGAAAAAGAAATTAACAACAATGTGAATGCCCTTAGGTATGATAAAGGATGTGGTATTTACAAGGAAGAAAAAGACCCACTAGGCCAGGCGCGGTGGCTCACGCCTGTAATCCCAGCACTTTGGGAGGCCGAGGCGGGCAGATCACGAGATCAGGAGATCGAGACCATCCTGGCTAACATGGTGAAACCCCATCTCTACTAAAAAAATACAAAAAATTAGCCGGGCTTGGTGGCAGGCGCCAATAGTCCCAGCTACTCTGGAGGCTGAGGCCCAGGAGGCGGAGCTTGCAGTGAGCCGAGATCATGCCACTGCACTCCAGCCTGGGCAGCAGAGCGAGACTCCATCTCAAAAAGAGAAAAAGACCCACTAAAGTAATTTTGGAGGCTAAGCTGTTATCATTACCTCAAATGACATTCAAGTACAAGTCTCTCAGCATCCCCAACCTGAAAATCTAAAAATCCAAAATGCTCCAGAATTCTAAAAATTTTTTTTTTTTTGGATGCAGTCTCTGTCACCCAGGCTGCAGTACAGTGGGACAATCACAGCCCACCGCATCCTCGATCTCCTGGGCTCATAGGATCCTTCCACCTCAGCCTCCTGAGTAGCTGGGACTACAGGTATGTGCCACCACATGCGACTAATTTTTGTATTTTTAGTAGAGACGGGGTTTCGCCATGTTGCCCAGGCTGGTCTTGAACTCCCGGGCTCAAGAGATCAGCCGCCCAAGGCCTCCCAAAATGCTGGAATTACAGGTGTGAGCCATGGCACTTGGCCCTAAACTTCTTCTTCTTTTTTTTTTTTTTTTGAGACGGAGTCTCGCTCTGTTGCCCGGGCTGGAATGCAGTGACTGGATCTCAGCTCACTGCAAGCTCCGCCTCCCGGGTTTACGCTATTCTCCTGCCTCAGCCTCCCAAGTAGCTGGGACTACAGGCGCCCGCCACCTCGCCCGGCTAGTTTTTTGTATTTTTTAGTAGAGACGGGGTTTCACCGTGTTAGCCAGGATGGTCTCGATCTCCTGACCTCGTGATCCGCCCGTCTCGGCCTCCCAAAGTGCTGGGATTACAGGCTTGAGCCACCGCGCCCCACCGGCCCTAAACTTCTTAAGTGCTGATGTGAAGCCACAAGAGGAAAATCCCCCACCTGACCTCATGTGACAGATCACAATCAAAATGCAGTCAATACTTTGTTTCATGCACAAAGTTATTTAAAATATTGTATAAAATTCTTTTTAGGCATGTGTATGAGACGCATATGAAACATAAATTAATTTCATGTTTAGGCTTGGCTCCCATCCCCAAGATATTTCATTTCTATGCAAATATTAAAAAAAAAAAAAAAAACTTTTTAAAATCAGGAATTCTAAACACTTCTGGTCCCAGGTATTTGAGGTAAGGGAAAGTCAACCTGTACTCCCCACTCCCGCCACCCTCCACACACAACAGAGCAGGTACAGCAAAAGGTTGAGAATTGCTGAACTGGGTACACATGATATCCTGTATGTTTGAAATTTCTCGTAATAAAAAGTTGAAACGAGGGCCGGGCGTGGGGGCTCACGCCTGTAATCTCAGCACTTTGGGAAGCCGAGGCGGGTGGATCACCTGAGGTCGGGAGTTCGAGACCAGACTGGCCAACATGTCAAAACCCTGTCTCTACTAAAAATACAAAAATTAGCCGGATATGGTGACGGGCGCCTGTAATCCCAGCTACTCAGGAGGCTGAGACAGGAGAATGGCTTGAGCCCGGGAGGGGGGGATTGCAGTGAGCCGAGATCGCGCCATTGCACTCCAACCTGGACAACAAGGGCGAAACTCTGTCTCAAAAAAAAAAAAAAAAAAAAAAAAAGTTGGAATGAAAAGATAAAATAATTAGAAGGCAATAAATGCTATGGGGAAAATTAGAAGGTGCTGATATGCTGGAATGATGGGGGAAACTAGTTTAGCTGACAAGTTAAGGAAAGCTTCTTGGAGGTGGTGACATTTGAGTGGGACAGCAAATGCCGAGGAGAGGGGGAGAGTCAGGGAAGGAGGTAGGCTGGGCCCCTCCTGGAGTACCACATGGACCACAGGCCAAGTCGGGAGCAGAGGGGAGGCTGAGGGGGTGAGAGCCAATGAGAAGCAGGGTCGTGGGACAGAGGAGTGAGCAAGCCCAGGATTGGCTAGACTGAGGGCAAGAGGCGGGGCCCTGAGGAAGCGACGGCTGGAATTGGCCGCCCCGCCGGACACTCACAGTGCGAGAGGAGGCGGGGGCCGAGGGCGAGGTGAGCGAGACCATCTCCTGGATGGCGAGGCGAAGCTTGAGTCTGTGCAGCGGGTTGCTGATGCCGATCTCGCGCTGGATCTCTGTGTCTGACAGGTTGGCCATGATGGCACCGCTCTTGACATTGGCCCGGCAGGCGGCCACGTACCAGGCAGGCATGCCTACCCACAGCTGCAGCGGAGGAACGGATGGACAGAGGGGACAGAGGAGGAGAAAACCGGAGAGATGGGGGGACAGGGGGGGGGGGACGGGGGGGGGGGGGGGGGGGATGAAACAGTGACGTGGGAAAGTTTGCAGGGAGAAGAAACAGGACAAGGAAAAGAGACGTGGACGAGATGAGGAAGAGTCCAAGGGAGACAAATGGCCGGGGACGGGGGTGGGGGGAAGAGAGAAAGAAAAGACAGAAAAGAAAGAGAAAGAAAGAAAGAAAGAGAGAGAGGAAGGAAGGGAGGGAGGGAGGGAGGGAGGGAGGGAGGGAGGGGGAGGGAGGGAAAGAAAGAAAAGAAAAAGAAGGAAAGAAAAAAGAAAAGAGGGTGGGGAGAGACAGGAAGCGGGAGACAGGGAGACATCGGCAGGGCGATCGGAGACATGAGGAGAAATACGGGGGATGACAAAAGCGTGGTCAGAGATGGTAATCGTGCCGAAAAATAGAGACAGAGAACCCAGAAAGAGAGAGTAGAGAGAACGACAGGAGACCATGACCCAGGTGGGCAAGGCCAGAGCGGCAGGGGGGGAAGGAGAAGGAGAAAGAAGCTGTTTAGATGAAGAGGAAGGCTGAGCCGTCCTGGGTCCTCACCTGCCGGCCCATGGCCACCCCCACCTCTGGGCTAGAAGCAGGGTGGCGCCAGGAGGACCAGGCAGCCCCTACCAGTAGGGCTGTCACAGGGGTTGGGGACCAACAGGGCATTTCTGGGCCCCAGTACCTCCAGCCAGGACACCACGGTGGGCCCGTCCCAGGCAGCAAAAGGTAGGCCCTGGCGGCAGGCCTCCTCCAGGAGTTCATGCCTGTAGGGGTGAAGGGGCCAGGATAGAAGCTGTCAGGGGTGGAGTCCCCCTGCTCTGTGGATGGTCCGCATCACCACACACACACGCACGTACGCACGCACACACGCACCTTTTATGAATGTATAAAACACGGCAGAAGGTCAAAAAATACATGTGAATATAAATCCTCTCCCCCAACCCCTATCAAAAGAGAGAAAAAAGAAAAACAAAAAATATAAATGAAAAAAACACAAAAATTAAGAAAGAAAAAATAACTCTAGGAGCTCCTGGGTTTTCAGGAAAGCAAGTTCAGGGTCACGGACACCCCCTCCCAGCATTGAATTCTCATTTCTGTTCACGACCACTGCTGCACACACGCACTCGCAGGCACACACATGCACACTCACATGCACAATCACACTCACACACACTCATCCACGCACACACACACTCTCACACACACACCACACACTGTCGTCACTCACACCACACACACACACACACTCATACACACTTATACACTCACGTACATACTCTCACACCACACACACACTCATCCACACACTCATCCACTCACACACATACTCTCACACACACCACACATACACTGTCGTCACTCACACCACACTCACACACACACACACTCATACACACACATACTCTCACTAACCACACACACTCTCACACTCGCGGGCACACACTCATGCACACTCACACGTACCATCACACACTCACACACACTCTCTCATACACACACTTATACACACAACACCACACACACTGTCGTCACACCACACTCACACACACACTCATCCACACTCATCCACGCACACACATACTCTCACTAACACACACAC
>NW_022326900.1:0-13625 GCF_002776525.5 Piliocolobus tephrosceles | reverse complement strand
GTGTGTGTGTTAGTGAGAGTATGTGTGTGCGTGGATGAGTGTGGATGAGTGTGTGTGTGAGTGTGGTGTGACGACAGTGTGTGTGGTGTTGTGTGTATAAGTGTGTGTATGAGAGAGTGTGTGTGAGTGTGTGATGGTACGTGTGAGTGTGCATGAGTGTGTGCCCGCGAGTGTGAGAGTGTGTGTGGTTAGTGAGAGTATGTGTGTGTATGAGTGTGTGTGTGTGTGAGTGTGGTGTGAGTGACGACAGTGTATGTGTGGTGTGTGTGAGAGTATGTGTGTGAGTGGATGAGTGTGAGTGGATGAGTGTGTGTGTGGTGTGAGAGTATGTATGTGGGTGTATAAGTGTGGATGAGTGTGTGTGTGTGTGTGTGGTGTGAGTGACGACAGTGTGTGGTGTGTGTGTGAGAGTGTGTGTGCGTGGATGAGTGTGTGTGAGTGTGATTGTGCATGTGAGTGTGCATGTGTGTGCCTGCGAGTGCGTGTGTGCAGCAGTGGTCGTGAACAGAAATGAGAATTCAATGCTGGGAGGGGGTGTCCGTGACCCTGAACTTGCTTTCCTGAAAACCCAGGAGCTCCTAGAGTTATTTTTTCTTTCTTAATTTTTGTGTTTTTTTCATTTATATTTTTTGTTTTTCTTTTTTCTCTCTTTTGATAGGGGTTGGGGGAGAGGATTTATATTCACATGTATTTTTTGACCTTCTGCCGTGTTTTATACATTCATAAAAGGTGCGTGTGTGCGTGCGTGCGTGCGTGTGTGTGTGGTGATGCGGACCATCCACAGAGCAGGGGGACTCCACCCCTGACAGCTTCTATCCTGGCCCCTTCACCCCTACAGGCATGAACTCCTGGAGGAGGCCTGCCGCCAGGGCCTACCTTTTGCTGCCTGGGACGGGCCCACCGTGGTGTCCTGGCTGGAGGTACTGGGGCCCAGAAATGCCCTGTTGGTCCCCAACCCCTGTGACAGCCCTACTGGTAGGGGCTGCCTGGTCCTCCTGGCGCCACCCTGCTTCTAGCCCAGAGGTGGGGGTGGCCATGGGCCGGCAGGTGAGGACCCAGGACGGCTCAGCCTTCCTCTTCATCTAAACAGCTTCTTTCTCCTTCTCCTTCCCCCCCTGCCGCTCTGGCCTTGCCCACCTGGGTCATGGTCTCCTGTCGTTCTCTCTACTCTCTCTTTCTGGGTTCTCTGTCTCTATTTTTCGGCACGATTACCATCTCTGACCACGCTTTTGTCATCCCCCGTATTTCTCCTCATGTCTCCGATCGCCCTGCCGATGTCTCCCTGTCTCCCGCTTCCTGTCTCTCCCCACCCTCTTTTCTTTTTTCTTTCCTTCTTTTTCTTTTCTTTCTTTCCCTCCCTCCCCCTCCCTCCCTCCCTCCCTCCCTCCCTCCCTCCCTTCCTTCCTCTCTCTCTTTCTTTCTTTCTTTCTCTTTCTTTTCTGTCTTTTCTTTCTCTCTTCCCCCCACCCCCGTCCCCGGCCATTTGTCTCCCTTGGACTCTTCCTCATCTCGTCCACGTCTCTTTTCCTTGTCCTGTTTCTTCTCCCTGCAAACTTTCCCACGTCACTGTTTCATCCCCCCCCCCCCCCCCCCCGTCCCCCCCCCCCTGTCCCCCCATCTCTCCGGTTTTCTCCTCCTCTGTCCCCTCTGTCCATCCGTTCCTCCGCTGCAGCTGTGGGTAGGCATGCCTGCCTGGTACGTGGCCGCCTGCCGGGCCAATGTCAAGAGCGGTGCCATCATGGCCAACCTGTCAGACACAGAGATCCAGCGCGAGATCGGCATCAGCAACCCGCTGCACAGACTCAAGCTTCGCCTCGCCATCCAGGAGATGGTCTCGCTCACCTCGCCCTCGGCCCCCGCCTCCTCTCGCACTGTGAGTGTCCGGCGGGGCGGCCAATTCCAGCCGTCGCTTCCTCAGGGCCCCGCCTCTTGCCCTCAGTCTAGCCAATCCTGGGCTTGCTCACTCCTCTGTCCCACGACCCTGCTTCTCATTGGCTCTCCCCCCCTCAGCCTCCCCTCTGCTCCCGACTTGGCCTGTGGTCCATGTGGTACTCCAGGAGGGGCCCAGCCTACCTCCTTCCCTGACTCTCCCCCTCTCCTCGGCATTTGCTGTCCCACTCAAATGTCACCACCTCCAAGAAGCTTTCCTTAACTTGTCAGCTAAACTAGTTTCCCCCATCATTCCAGCATATCAGCACCTTCTAATTTTCCCCATAGCATTTATTGCCTTCTAATTATTTTATCTTTTCATTCCAACTTTTTTTTTTTTTTTTTTTTTTTTTGAGACAGAGTTTCGCCCTTGTTGTCCAGGTTGGAGTGCAATGGCGCGATCTCGGCTCACTGCAATCCCCCCCTCCCGGGCTCAAGCCATTCTCCTGTCTCAGCCTCCTGAGTAGCTGGGATTACAGGCGCCCGTCACCATATCCGGCTAATTTTTGTATTTTTAGTAGAGACAGGGTTTTGACATGTTGGCCAGTCTGGTCTCGAACTCCCGACCTCAGGTGATCCACCCGCCTCGGCTTCCCAAAGTGCTGAGATTACAGGCGTGAGCCCCCACGCCCGGCCCTCGTTTCAACTTTTTATTACGAGAAATTTCAAACATACAGGATATCATGTGTACCCAGTTCAGCAATTCTCAACCTTTTGCTGTACCTGCTCTGTTGTGTGTGGAGGGTGGCGGGAGTGGGGAGTACAGGTTGACTTTCCCTTACCTGAAATACCTGGGACCAGAAGTGTTTAGAATTCCTGATTTTAAAAAGTTTTTTTTTTTTTAATATTTGCATAGAAATGAAATATCTTGGGGATGGGAGCCAAGCCTAAACATGAAATTAATTTATGTTTCATATGCGTCTCATACACATGCCTAAAAAGAATTTTATACAATATTTTAAATAACTTTGTGCATGAAACAAAGTATTGACTGCATTTTGATTGTGATCTGTCACATGAGGTCAGGTGGGGGATTTTCCTCTTGTGGCTTCACATCAGCACTTAAGAAGTTTAGGGCCGGTGGGGCGCGGTGGCTCAAGCCTGTAATCCCAGCACTTTGGGAGGCCGAGACGGGCGGATCACGAGGTCAGGAGATCGAGACCATCCTGGCTAACACGGTGAAACCCCGTCTCTACTAAAAAATACAAAAAACTAGCCGGGCGAGGTGGCGGGCGCCTGTAGTCCCAGCTACTTGGGAGGCTGAGGCAGGAGAATAGCGTAAACCCGGGAGGCGGAGCTTGCAGTGAGCTGAGATCCAGTCACTGCATTCCAGCCCGGGCAACAGAGCGAGACTCCGTCTCAAAAAAAAAAAAAAAAGAAGAAGAAGTTTAGGGCCAAGTGCCATGGCTCACACCTGTAATTCCAGCATTTTGGGAGGCCTTGGGCGGCTGATCTCTTGAGCCCGGGAGTTCAAGACCAGCCTGGGCAACATGGCGAAACCCCGTCTCTACTAAAAATACAAAAATTAGTCGCGTGTGGTGGCACATACCTGTAGTCCCAGCTACTCAGGAGGCTGAGGTGGAAGGATCCTATGAGCCCAGGAGATCGAGGATGCGGTGGGCTGTGATTGTCCCACTGTACTGCAGCCTGGGTGACAGAGACTGCATCCAAAAAAAAAAAAATTTTTAGAATTCTGGAGCATTTTGGATTTTTAGATTTTCAGGTTGGGGATGCTGAGAGACTTGTACTTGAATGTCATTTGAGGTAATGATAACAGCTTAGCCTCCAAAATTACTTTAGTGGGTCTTTTTCTCTTTTTGAGATGGAGTCTCGCTCTGCTGCCCAGGCTGGAGTGCAGTGGCATGATCTCGGCTCACTGCAAGCTCCGCCTCCTGGGCCTCAGCCTCCAGAGTAGCTGGGACTATTGGCGCCTGCCACCAAGCCCGGCTAATTTTTTGTATTTTTTTAGTAGAGATGGGGTTTCACCATGTTAGCCAGGATGGTCTCGATCTCCTGATCTCGTGATCTGC
Organism: Piliocolobus tephrosceles; assembly: GCF_002776525.5. NCBI lineage: Eukaryota > Metazoa > Chordata > Mammalia > Primates > Cercopithecidae > Piliocolobus > Piliocolobus tephrosceles. The sequence continues at coordinate 9,666 of NW_022326900.1, read as the reverse complement.
CCGCCTCGGCCTCCCAAAGTGCTGGGATTACAGGCGTGAGCCACCGCGCCCGGCCTAGTGGGTCTTTTTCTTCCTTGTAAATACCACATCCTTTATCATACCTAAGGGCATTGACATTGTTGTTAATTTCTTTTTCTTTTCCTTTTTTTTTTTTTGTTTGAGACGGAGTCTCACTCTGTCGCCCAGGCTGGAGTGCGGTGGTGAGATCTCAGCTCACTGCACCCTCCACCTCCCTGGTTCAAGCGATTCTCCTGCCTCAGCTTCTTGAGTAGCTGAGATTAAAGGCACAGGCCACTATGCCCAGTAAATTTTTGTATTTTTAGTAGAGATGGGGTTTCACCAGTGTTGGCCAGGCTGGCCTTGAACTCCTGACCTCAGGTGATCCACCTGCCTCTGCCTCCCAAAGTGCTAGGATTACAGGCCTGGGCAACATGGCGAAACCCCATCTCTCATCCTAATTTTTGTATTTTCAGTAGAGACGGGGTTTCTCCACGTTGGCCAGGCTAATCTCAGACTCCAAAAGTGATGTGCCTGCCTCAGCCTCCCAAAGTGCTGGGACTACAGGTGTGAGCCACCGCAACTGACTACAGTTGTTAATTTCATCGACTATTCAATCTGTATTCAAATTTCCCCAACATACTTAAAATATGTTGATTATTTCTTCCCCAGTTCGATGAAAAGGGTCTGTTGTGTCCCTAGCCATATCCCACACCCTATGACGGTGACTGGTGCCTGACACTCACCAGGAGATACATAAATGTTTTTATCCTTGTATGGATTCCTAACTCGTGGGGTTGTTGGGAGCAGAAGATCAATAAATGTGAAACCCCCCACAACCCCTAAACATTTGCCCCATGGCTATGTCTGCCCCCCATTTTTGAATCCTCATTCTGTACCTCTGTGTGAGGTCAGCGAGGTGACGTCATTTGCACAGGGGCACACAGCAAAATGCATGGCAGGGTCCCAATTCCAACCTGAATTTGTTCAACTCCAAAGTCACATTGCCCGGTACATGGCAGGTGTCCGATAACAAGGATCATTCCTTTTCTCTGTTACTGCTTGTCCCAGAAAGCAGGAGGGACATAAACGTATGGCCCAGGGCCTTCAGGAGGACACCCTCCTTCCCCTCCCCCACGCGAAGCCCTCTCCCACCATCCATTAACACTCCCTGCCCCTTAGTCCACAGGAAACGTGTGGATGACACACGAGGAGATGGAGTCCCTTACGGCCACGACCAAGCCCGTGAGTGCCCCCTGCCGGCCGCCTTGGGGGTGGCACTAACCCTCTTTGGGGGTGGGGGCAGGGACCGAGTCTGTGGCCATCCCTAAGTCCGCTCCTTGTGTCCTCCTCTGCCTGCCCCTTAACTCACCCCTTCTCTCCCCTCTTCCTACTAACGGGTCAGGAGACCAAGGAGATCAGCTGGGAGCAGGTAGGGGACGCGGGGCGGGGTGTGAGCGCATGAACAGGCTGTGCACGACGCATGGATGCTCCTCCTCCGAGCCCTGCCCCTGTCCTCACCAGAACATGCCATCATCCCCATGGGGGGGCGCTGTGCCAAGCTTGGCTCTGGACTGTTCCATTATGGCTTGGTGGTGGGGAGGGTAGAGGGGATGCGATGTGGAAGCCCAGACTGTTGCATAGTCAGCCTTATGCATGGACCATTTCATCATCGTGGATTGTGGGGGCTCTAAGGGGCTTCAATTCTGTAGCTTAGGAGAGACGCTGAGCAGCAGGTGTCCCTACAGTGGAGGGGGCCGGGGCTACAATGGACTGCTCAGTGTACCAGGGCCAAGGAGGAAGCATTGGCTGTGGTGGTGGTGAGGTAGCCAGGCTGAGTAAGAAACTGGGAGGAAGAGCTACACTTTGTTCTCAAGAAACAAGAGGCGGCCAGGCGCGGTGGCTCCTGCCTGTAATCCCAGCACTTTTGGAGGCTGAGGTGGGCAGATCACCTGAGGTCAGGAGTTTGAGACCAGCCTGGCCAACATGGTGAAACCCTGTGTCTACTAAAAATACAAAAATTAGCCGGGCACAGTGGCTAGCGCCTGTAATCCCAGCTACTTGGGAGGCTGAGGCAGGAGAATCGCTTGAACCCAGGAGGTGGAGGTTGCAGTGAACCGAGATTGCACCACTGCACTCCAGCATGGGTGACAGAGTGAGATTCCGTCTCATAAAAACCAAACAAATAAACAAACAGAAAAATCAAGAGGCATGAGCTGACTGTCCACAGAGGAATTATGTTTGACTGTGGTCATAGATCACATATTTCCAGCCAGGGGGAGGTGTGGATTTTGTGCTGATGCTGAAAGGCATGAGGGACTTGGGGCTCACCTGGAATATTGTCCTGGGCCAGATACAACATTAGACAAGTATTTTCATTGACATTGCAAGAGTGATGGCCCTTTCTTAGTGGGAGAGCTGCCTTGAAAGAATCCATTGTCCTGACTTGGGGGTGTAGTGACGTTGGACTGTACTGAGACAGAGTTAAAGCAGTGCTTCCCCAAATTTAATGGGTATTGGGGTGGCACGCACCTGTAGTCCCAGCTACTTGGAATACTGAGGCAGGAGGATCGCTTGAGCCCAAGAAGCCAAGGTCAACCTGGGCAACATAGTAAGGCCCTGTCTCTAAAAAATAAACAAATATGGCCGGGCGCAGTGGCTCATGCCTGTAATCCCAGCACTTTGGGAGGCTGAGGTGGGTGGATCCCTTGAGGTCAGGAGTTCGAGACTAGCCTGGCCAACATGGTGAAACCCCGTTTATACTAAAAAATACAAAAGTCAGCCTGGTGTGGTGGCATGTACTTGTAATCCCAGCTACTCGAAGGTTGAGGCAAGAGAATTGCTTGAACCTGGGACGGGGAGGTTGCAGTGAGAGGAGATCGTGCCTCTGCACTCCAGCCCAGGTGACGTAGCAGACTCTGTCAGAAAGAGAAAGAGAAATAAAATAAAATAAAAGAAGAAAGAAAGAAATTAAAAAATAAACATAATGTATATTTCAAATCACCTGAGGGTCTTGTGAAAATGCAGATACCGACTTCAGCAGGCCTGGAATAAGGTCTGAGATTCTACAATTCCAGGAAGTCCACAGGTGATGGCGATTCTCTAGGTCTCGGGACCACTGTTTGAGTAGCCAAGAGTATATGTTGTCATGAAGAACTAGGAGACAGCTCCGGATTGGTCCATTATCCTGAGCAGAGATTGGTCATTGTGCTACTATGGGGTGGGAAAAAACCTTGGATTGGGAGGTTGGACTGCACCCCTCTCCTGCACAGTGGGAAGGGGCCAGAGGGTCTGATTCCTCCCTCACCTGCCCATGGCCCCAGATCCTGGCATATGGCGACATGAACCACGAGTGGGTGGGGAACGACTGGCTGCCCAGCCTGGGGCTGCCCCAATACCGCAGCTACTTCATGGAGTCGCTGGTGGATGCCCGAATGTTAGATCACCTTAACAAGAAGGAGCTCCGGGGCCAACTCAAGATGGTGGACAGCTTTCACAGGTGGGGGCTGCCTGGCCAATGGGTACAGTCCAAAGGGAAGCCCCACCCCAGAGAGTCTTTGGCCAATGGGATTGGCCATGGGAGATTCCTAGGCTTATCTTGGCCCTTTTAGCCTGAGTTCTCAGGAAATCCTCACTCTGTGCCCCTTTCACCAATGAGATGGTCCACAGGAAAAGTTCAGATCCTGAGATGGCTTGGCTAGTTAACCCTGTATCCCCTCCAGGCTGGCCAGTAGGAAGTGTCTATTGTTGAAAATGCCTCACCTCCTGAGGCGGTCAACAGTCAATAGAACCGATCAGCTCCCCACCCTTTCCAAGAAGAGCACAGCCAGTGGGGAGGGACCCGTAGGAGCAGCAGCCAGGGGGATTGGAAGGCTCATCCGTGACTCCACTTCTCCTGCTGCTCAGGGTGAGTCTACATTATGGAATTATGTGCCTGAAACGGCTTAACTATGACCGGAAGGACCTGGAGCGGAGGCGGGAAGAAAGTCAGACCCAGATCCGAGGTAAGTCGAGTGTAAGGGCCCCTTTGGGAGCCAGGTGGAGGGTGTAGAGCTGGATGGGGAGGAGAGGGGGTGGGGAGAGGCCGGAGAAGAAGATTGGCACCATAACCGAGGGGTGGGGCCAGCGTGGGGGGCGTGGCCCGAAGAGAGGAAATGGAGGTGTAGGTACGGGCTAAACTGAACTCTCCAGGCCACGGGAGGGGCACGGCTGAGGGTCCTTTCCGTCCCCAGACGTGATGGTGTGGTCCAATGAGCGGGTCATGGGTTGGGTGTCCGGGCTGGGCCTGAAAGAATTTGCCACGAACCTCACGGAGAGCGGGGTACACGGGGCACTGCTCGCCCTGGACGAGACCTTCGACTACTCCGACCTGGCCTTGCTCCTGCAGATCCCCACGCAGAATGCACAGGTGAGCTGCCGCTGGGCCTGGAGCATGCTAGGCGTCCCCACCTCGCAGACTGCACTCTCCAACCGCCCCCTCCACCTCCTCTTTCCAGGCCCGGCAGCTCCTGGAGAAGGAATTCAGCAACCTTATCTCCTTAGGCACAGACAGGCGGCTGGACGAGGTGGGCGCGGCAGCAGCTCAGTGGGCTCTGCTCCCAGCGGCTCCTCGAGAGGCGGCGCTGAGGGGGCGGGGCCTGACTTTATTAAGGAGTTACAGTTGGAGGCGGGGCCAGGAGAGGGGCGGGGTTAAGGGAGAGGTGCGACCCGGAGAGGGGTGGAGTCAAAGGAAGGGGCGGAGTCAGACGAGGCCCGAGTCCCTCACCGGCTGCCCGGCTCCTATACCTAGGACAGCGCCAAGTCTTTCAGCCGCTCCCCATCCTGGCGGAAGATGTTCCGGGAGAAGGACCTCCGAGGCGTAACTCCCGACTCAGCTGAGATGTTGCCCCCCAACTTTCGTTCGGCTGCAGCAGGAGCCCTGGGCTCTCCGGGGCTCCCTCTCCGCAAGCTGCAGCCAGAAGGTGGGGGGCTCCCAAATGCGACATCCCCTCCTCTCTTCCCTTGGGTTGGACATGGACCACCTCAGTAGTCCAGGTTCTGGAATGGCCTAGTCCTTTCTCGCCCACCCCTGAAGAATGGACTGCTCCAACGTTCCGGACTCCCCCCTCAGGATGAAATGGATAAATCCCACTCCCCCTTCCCAAGGCGGGAGTGAACTCGCCCAAAGCGAGTTTGAGTCGGAAGGGAGGGAAACCCATGTGGAGCCCGGCGATCGTTGTGACATCGGGAAGGGAAGTCCAAAGGGAGGAATCCTGGAGAGGAACAGGGAGGAGGGTACTCCAGGCTGAACCGCTGCTCGCTCTCCCTCCAGGCCAGACTTCTGGGAGTTCCCGGGCAGACGGCGTTTCGGTCCGGACCTATTCCTGCTAGTGCAGGCCTCCAGGTGAGGACCGTGCTGGGCGACCTTGGGGGTGCGGGGCGGCACGGTGGATATTCACTGCTCCACGCGCTGCCCGGCGTCATGCAGGTGACCTCACTCGGACGGAAGAATCTTCCCGAGGTTGGGCTGTTCCCTCTCCTGCCCGGACTGTGGCCTCGCCGGGGAGAGCGGGCGGGGGAGCTGGCGCCTAGGACTGGACCATCTGTACAGACCAGCGGGCGTGCGCGCGCCCGCCTCGCACAGGGCTGGGGCCTGAACCAAACCACATGAACTGGACTGAGGGGGAAGAAGCGGGCAGGAAGAAATCCCGCCCCAAACGTCCGCCTTCCTTTTCTCTACTTTGTAATTTATTGATCAGTTTCTGTTGGGAGACGGGTGTCCTTTACCCGCGGGAAGGGGGCGGGGCTTCCCTTCCGGGCCGCATGCGGGGAGAGGCTGCCCCTCCCCTTTTTCCTGCCCAGTTGCGGGGCCCAAGTCTTCCTTCTTCGTCCGAAAGGAGGGGAGGGGAGACTCGCTGCTACAAGCCTCGCCCCCTGTGCCACTCAGCTCCGCCCCGCCGCGTCCGGTCGCCGGTCCCCCGGGTCATCTGCGGGCGGGGTCCCCTCTCCCTCCCCCGTGTCTCGTGTCCCCGGGGCCTCACCGCCCCCCGTGCTGTGGCCGTGTCCGTGCCCCAGGGGTAGGGGGCGCAGAATGGCGCTCCCCCTTCCCCTCTGGCTCCGGGGTTTGCATGGGAGAATCCTCTTTCCACGATGCCGCTGGGCGACGTGGCGTGGGGGCAGGGGGGCAGTGGGGGAGCCCTCGCCCCCGACTCTCGGTCGGCCTCCCCGCCCCAGGCGTCACTCAGTGATCACGGGTAAAGAGAACTGTTTCAAAAAGCTCCTTTGTTGACTGATATGTTTTTTTGGTAGGGGGGCGTGTTCAACCAACCTCCTCGAGCCAGGAGTCCAGGCCCCTCATCCCTCAAGTCTAGGTCCAGGTCCCTAGAGCCTACTCGCATTACCTGATGCCCTGAGATTCCCAGACTCCACGTCTCACAATGAGGTTTCGGGGAGCACGTTTATTCAGAGAAATAAATATGGCTCATGGAAAGGGGTTGGAAGGCAAAGGGAGGTACCGCTGTGTCGCAGTCGAGCGACTGGGTCAGGGTTCCGGCGTTTCCAGCATGTCCACCAGGGCTCTGGAGAGGAGGACGCCAGAAGTTAAACAGCTGGCGTTCAAAGCTCACACCAGGACGCTTAGAGATCATTAACCTGCCCATTTCATGGACGAGGAAATGGAGTCCCAGAGTCGTCCGATAACTCATAGCGAGACAACCACTTCTCTAAACGGGGTTTTACACACTCTCCTCCCCCAGTACACTTACTGATATAGGGACGAGGAGAAATAGTCGACGTAGCTTCCTGTGGGAGAGCAGAAAAAAGAGGCTTGAGGGCTACTGCACGAGCAAAATTAGGTGGCCACTCAGTATAGCGTGCGAGATTAGTGCTAGCGCCACCTCCTTTTCTCTAATTCCCTAATTCCTTCTTCAAACTGAATCCCTTCTACTGGACCCCTTTTTCGTTCTGGGTGATTCCGTTCTCCAGTAGCCCCGCCCCTTCGATTCCTACTTGAGTTGACCTCGCCCATTAGGCTCTAGGCCTGCACCTCAGCCCTCCACTCATTTCTGTCCCTTGACTTCAGCAACTCCACCTGGTGTTCCTCGAGCCAGGTCCCGCGGCCCACGTGCTCACAGCTTTGGCCACGCCTCCCCTCTTAACCCCGCCCCACCAGTCTTCCGGGCCAGTCCGTCAGGTTTGGCTCCGCCCCCACCAGGATTCACCACGCTGGGCCTGACACCTTCTTCAGGTTTTTCCAGGGCCCTGACCATGCTCACCTGGAGTGCAGACCGTTTCGCAGACCAGCGGGCAGAGATAGCAGAACTGACAGTGCTGGGGGTGGGGACGGGAGAGAGAGTGAGCGTGGGGCGTGGCCGGGGGCGGAGTTAGGATGGGGCCAGGACCAGACCGGACCAGAGGCTAGGTCTAGGTTAAGGTTGGAGTCAGGATCGCTTGTGGAGTCAAGGTTGCATCGGGGTAAGGGGTTAGGTCAGAGGCCAGGATTTAGGGGTGGGGGTCCTCAGAGGGTCCTGGTGCATCCTAAGGCCCAGTGGAGCCTTGAGTGTGAGGTGAGGTCTCACCTGGCACTGGTCGCAGTGCTCACCCATGTTCTCCTCATCACAGTGACAGCTCTCACATTCAGTGCATCGCTGGGGACCAGGGGAGCCTGGTTAGACGGAAACTCTAACCCCACTTGGGAGACACCTGCCCCTGGTCCACCCCTGCACCCTGGACGCTTCCCCAGGCTCTGCCCTCTTTATCTCTAACACTGAGCTCTGTATCTGCTCCCCCAAATCAGCCTCTCTCCCCTCCGCTGGCCCTGGTTTGTTTCCTTTCTTCCTTCCTTCCTTTCCCATTTTTTTTTTTTTTTTTTTTTTTTTTGAGAGGGAGTCTCTCTCTGTTGCCCAGGCTGTAGTGCAGTGGCACAACCTTGGCTCACTGCAACCTCCGTCTCCCGGGTTCAAGCGATTCTCCTGCCTCAGCCTCCTGAGTAGCTGGGATTACAGGTGCATGCAACCACGTCCGGCTCATTTTTTGTATTTTTTAGTAGAGACGGGGTTTCACCATGTTAGCCCGGATGGTCTCGATCTCCTGACCCCGTGTTCCGCCTGCCCTGGCCTCCCAAAGTGTTGGGATTACAGGGGTGAGCCACCATGCCCGACCCTGCCCCTGGTTTTCTATGTCATGGTGACCCCATGTCCCCCACTCAGGGTGGGCTCAGGTGCTCTCTCCACCTCCTCTCTCTATTCTCCCCCTAGCCTATCAGCCCCTGTGCCGTCCCTCCTTCCCCCGACTCTTTGCCACAGACCCCTGTCTCTGTCCCCACACCCCAAGATGCAGCTTGGGTCTTGTCCTCTCCTACCTGAATCACTGCCCCAGCCTCCTCCCCAGCCTCCCAGCCTTCAGTCTGTCCTCACCTCACATGCCTGCATAAGGATCTCTTCATTCAGAACTGACCCTGGCCTGACCTTGCTCTGAGCCCTCCCACAGCACCACCCCAGGGCCCCTGGGACAGATTCTGGGGACACCTTGGTGGGTGGATCTGGGCTGGGGACATACATTGCAGAAGGAGCAGTAGCCACACAGGGACCCTGGCTGGTAGTTCCCGTACTCCTGAGCGTCCTGTGGACCTGCGGGGACAGAAGGGCAGCAGTGACCCAGGCTGACTCGGTTCCTCCACACCCACACCAGCCCAGGCCACTTACCTGTGTCCTCACCGCTTTCCTCCTCACAGGAGGCACCGCCAGCCTCCTCTCTCCCGTCCAGTGGGTTGGGGATGATGGTGAAGTGGGGCTTATCTTCCTCCAGCCCCTCCTCCTCCTCCTCCTCCTCGCTGTGGTCTCGGCTCAGTGGGGCCCCAACTTCAGCCCTCTCTTCCCTCCTCTCCTCCTCTTCTTTCTCCTCCTCCTCCTTGTTTTCCTTTTCTTCCTCCTCCTGATTCAGGCTGAGGCCATGACCTTCCGCCTCATCCTCCTCATCTTCCTGGTCCCGGCTGCCATAGTGGGTGCCTTTCTCTCCCTGCTCTGAACTTTCATCATCTTCCTCATGGGAGCCAGGGTCCTCTTCCTTCTCCTTTTCCTCCTCAGAATCATCCTCCCTCACATGGCTTCTATCCTTGACCACTGTGTGTCCTGGGGGGTGATGGCTCATCTCTTTGATGGACCCTCTTTGACCATGGCCAGTTTCTTCATCTTGGTGACTTTGCCTGTGGTTGGGGACCTGGTGGGCAAGCTCAGCGGAGACCTCCTCATCTTCCTCCCTGGGGACTCTGTGGTGGTGATGGTGGGGGACTTCTGTTTTATACTCATCTTGGAAGTCCGCTTCATCACTCTTGTGGCCTTGAGGTTGGTGGCTTGCAACACGGTGGCTGAACTGGACTGTGATCTCCTCTTCTTCCTCTTCCTCATCTACAAGGCCATGGTGGACACGTTGGGGACCCTGGTGCCAATGTTCAGTGGACACATCCTCATCTTCTTCCTCTTCTCTGTGGCCTTTGTGCCTGTGGTCAGGGACATGATTGTGGTGTTCACCTGAGACAGGCTCATCCTTTTCCTTTCTGTGGTCTTGGTGCCTGTGGGCCTGGTGTCCATACTCAGTAGAGACATCATCATCATCATCATAATCATCATCATCATCATCATCATCTTCTTCTTCTTCTTCTTTGTGGCCTCGGTGTCTGTGGCTGGGGTCATG
>NW_022326899.1:0-1184 GCF_002776525.5 Piliocolobus tephrosceles | reverse complement strand
CATGATAGGCCCCAGTGTGTGATGTTCCCCTTCCCAAGTCCAAGTGAGCTCATTGTTCAGTTCCCACCTATGAGTGAGAACATGCGGTGTTTGGTTTTCTCTTCTTGTGATAATTTGCTAAGAATGATGGTTTCCAGCTGCATCCATGTCTCTACAAAGGACGCAAACTCATCCTTTTTTATGGCTGCATAGTATTCCATGGTGTATATGTGCCACATTTTCTTAATCCAGTCTGTCACTGATGGACATTTGGGTTGATTCCAAGTCTTTGCTATTGTGAATAGTGCCGCAATAAACATACGTGTGCATGTGTCTTTGTAGTAGCATAATTTATAATCCTTTGGGTATATACCCAGTAGTGGGATGGCTGGGTCATATGGTACATCTAGTTCTAGGTCCTTGAGGAATCGCCATACTGTTTTCCATAATGGTTGAACTAGTTTACAATCCCACCAACAGTGTAAAAGTGTTCCTATTTCTCCACATCCTCTCCAACACCTATTGTTTCCTGATTTTTTAATGATTGCCATTCTAACTGGTGTGAGATGGTATCTCATTGTGGTTTTGATTTGCATTTCTCTGATGGCCAGTGATGATGAGCATTTTTTCATGTGTCTGTTGGCTGTATGAATGTCTTCTTTTGAGAAATGTCTGTTCATATCCTTTCCCCACTTTTGGATGGGGTTGTTTGTTTTTTTCTTGTATATTTGTTTGAGTTCTTTGTAGATTCTGGAAATGAGCCCTTTGTCAGATGAGTAGATTGCAAAAATTTTCTCCCATTCTGTAGGTTGCCTGTTCACTCTGATGGTAGTTTCTTTTGCTGTGCAGAAGCTCTTTAGTTTAATGAGATCCCATTTGTCAATTTTGGCTTTTGCTGCCGTTGCTTTTGGTGTTTTAGACATGAAGTCCTTGCCCATGCCTATGTCCTGAATGGTACTACCTAGATTTTCTTCTAGGGTTTTTATGGTATTAGGTCTAACATTTAAGTCTCTAATCCATCTTGAATTAATCTTCGTATAAGGAGTAAGGAAAGGATCCAGTTTCAGCTTTCTACTTATGGCTAGCCAATTTTCCCAGCACCATTTATTAAATAGGGAATCCTTTCCCCATTTCTTGTTTTTCTCAGGTTTGTCAAATATCAGATGGTTGTAGATGTGTGGCATTATTTCTGAAGGCTCCGTTCT
>NW_022326898.1:0-13626 GCF_002776525.5 Piliocolobus tephrosceles | reverse complement strand
GTGTGTGTGTTAGTGAGAGTATGTGTGTGCGTGGATGAGTGTGGATGAGTGTGTGTGTGAGTGTGGTGTGACGACAGTGTGTGTGGTGTTGTGTGTATAAGTGTGTGTATGAGAGAGTGTGTGTGAGTGTGTGATGGTACGTGTGAGTGTGCATGAGTGTGTGCCCGCGAGTGTGAGAGTGTGTGTGGTTAGTGAGAGTATGTGTGTGTATGAGTGTGTGTGTGTGTGAGTGTGGTGTGAGTGACGACAGTGTATGTGTGGTGTGTGTGAGAGTATGTGTGTGAGTGGATGAGTGTGTGGATGAGTGTGTGTGTGGTGTGAGAGTATGTACGTGAGTGTATAAGTGTGTATGAGTGTGTGTGTGTGTGTGGTGTGAGTGACGACAGTGTGTGGTGTGTGTGTGAGAGTGTGTGTGTGCGTGGATGAGTGTGTGTGAGTGTGATTGTGCATGTGAGTGTGCATGTGTGTGCCTGCGAGTGCGTGTGTGCAGCAGTGGTCGTGAACAGAAATGAGAATTCAATGCTGGGAGGGGGTGTCCGTGACCCTGAACTTGCTTTCCTGAAAACCCAGGAGCTCCTAGAGTTATTTTTTCTTTCTTAATTTTTGTGTTTTTTTCATTTATATTTTTTGTTTTTCTTTTTTCTCTCTTTTGATAGGGGTTGGGGGAGAGGATTTATATTCACATGTATTTTTTGACCTTCTGCCGTGTTTTATACATTCATAAAAGGTGCGTGTGTGCGTGCGTACGTGCGTGTGTGTGTGGTGATGCGGACCATCCACAGAGCAGGGGGACTCCACCCCTGACAGCTTCTATCCTGGCCCCTTCACCCCTACAGGCATGAACTCCTGGAGGAGGCCTGCCGCCAGGGCCTACCTTTTGCTGCCTGGGACGGGCCCACCGTGGTGTCCTGGCTGGAGGTACTGGGGCCCAGAAATGCCCTGTTGGTCCCCAACCCCTGTGACAGCCCTACTGGTAGGGGCTGCCTGGTCCTCCTGGCGCCACCCTGCTTCTAGCCCAGAGGTGGGGGTGGCCATGGGCCGGCAGGTGAGGACCCAGGACGGCTCAGCCTTCCTCTTCATCTAAACAGCTTCTTTCTCCTTCTCCTTCCCCCCCTGCCGCTCTGGCCTTGCCCACCTGGGTCATGGTCTCCTGTCGTTCTCTCTACTCTCTCTTTCTGGGTTCTCTGTCTCTATTTTTCGGCACGATTACCATCTCTGACCACGCTTTTGTCATCCCCCGTATTTCTCCTCATGTCTCCGATCGCCCTGCCGATGTCTCCCTGTCTCCCGCTTCCTGTCTCTCCCCACCCTCTTTTCTTTTTTCTTTCCTTCTTTTTCTTTTCTTTCTTTCCCTCCCTCCCCCTCCCTCCCTCCCTCCCTCCCTCCCTCCCTCCCTTCCTTCCTCTCTCTCTTTCTTTCTTTCTTTCTCTTTCTTTTCTGTCTTTTCTTTCTCTCTTCCCCCCACCCCCGTCCCCGGCCATTTGTCTCCCTTGGACTCTTCCTCATCTCGTCCACGTCTCTTTTCCTTGTCCTGTTTCTTCTCCCTGCAAACTTTCCCACGTCACTGTTTCATCCCCCCCCCCCCCCCCCCCGTCCCCCCCCCCCTGTCCCCCCATCTCTCCGGTTTTCTCCTCCTCTGTCCCCTCTGTCCATCCGTTCCTCCGCTGCAGCTGTGGGTAGGCATGCCTGCCTGGTACGTGGCCGCCTGCCGGGCCAATGTCAAGAGCGGTGCCATCATGGCCAACCTGTCAGACACAGAGATCCAGCGCGAGATCGGCATCAGCAACCCGCTGCACAGACTCAAGCTTCGCCTCGCCATCCAGGAGATGGTCTCGCTCACCTCGCCCTCGGCCCCCGCCTCCTCTCGCACTGTGAGTGTCCGGCGGGGCGGCCAATTCCAGCCGTCGCTTCCTCAGGGCCCCGCCTCTTGCCCTCAGTCTAGCCAATCCTGGGCTTGCTCACTCCTCTGTCCCACGACCCTGCTTCTCATTGGCTCTCACCCCCTCAGCCTCCCCTCTGCTCCCGACTTGGCCTGTGGTCCATGTGGTACTCCAGGAGGGGCCCAGCCTACCTCCTTCCCTGACTCTCCCCCTCTCCTCGGCATTTGCTGTCCCACTCAAATGTCACCACCTCCAAGAAGCTTTCCTTAACTTGTCAGCTAAACTAGTTTCCCCCATCATTCCAGCATATCAGCACCTTCTAATTTTCCCCATAGCATTTATTGCCTTCTAATTATTTTATCTTTTCATTCCAACTTTTTTTTTTTTTTTTTTTTTTTTTGAGACAGAGTTTCGCCCTTGTTGTCCAGGTTGGAGTGCAATGGCGCGATCTCGGCTCACTGCAATCCCCCCCTCCCGGGCTCAAGCCATTCTCCTGTCTCAGCCTCCTGAGTAGCTGGGATTACAGGCGCCCGTCACCATATCCGGCTAATTTTTGTATTTTTAGTAGAGACAGGGTTTTGACATGTTGGCCAGTCTGGTCTCGAACTCCCGACCTCAGGTGATCCACCCGCCTCGGCTTCCCAAAGTGCTGAGATTACAGGCGTGAGCCCCCACGCCCGGCCCTCGTTTCAACTTTTTATTACGAGAAATTTCAAACATACAGGATATCATGTGTACCCAGTTCAGCAATTCTCAACCTTTTGCTGTACCTGCTCTGTTGTGTGTGGAGGGTGGCGGGAGTGGGGAGTACAGGTTGACTTTCCCTTACCTCAAATACCTGGGACCAGAAGTGTTTAGAATTCCTGATTTTAAAAAGTTTTTTTTTTTTTTTTTAATATTTGCATAGAAATGAAATATCTTGGGGATGGGAGCCAAGCCTAAACATGAAATTAATTTATGTTTCATATGCGTCTCATACACATGCCTAAAAAGAATTTTATACAATATTTTAAATAACTTTGTGCATGAAACAAAGTATTGACTGCATTTTGATTGTGATCTGTCACATGAGGTCAGGTGGGGGATTTTCCTCTTGTGGCTTCACATCAGCACTTAAGAAGTTTAGGGCCGGTGGGGCGCGGTGGCTCAAGCCTGTAATCCCAGCACTTTGGGAGGCCGAGACGGGCGGATCACGAGGTCAGGAGATCGAGACCATCCTGGCTAACACGGTGAAACCCCGTCTCTACTAAAAAATACAAAAAACTAGCCGGGCGAGGTGGCGGGCGCCTGTAGTCCCAGCTACTTGGGAGGCTGAGGCAGGAGAATAGCGTAAACCCGGGAGGCGGAGCTTGCAGTGAGCTGAGATCCAGTCACTGCATTCCAGCCCGGGCAACAGAGCGAGACTCCGTCTCAAAAAAAAAAAAAAAAGAAGAAGAAGTTTAGGGCCAAGTGCCATGGCTCACACCTGTAATTCCAGCATTTTGGGAGGCCTTGGGCGGCTGATCTCTTGAGCCCGGGAGTTCAAGACCAGCCTGGGCAACATGGCGAAACCCCGTCTCTACTAAAAATACAAAAATTAGTCGCATGTGGTGGCACATACCTGTAGTCCCAGCTACTCAGGAGGCTGAGGTGGAAGGATCCTATGAGCCCAGGAGATCGAGGATGCGGTGGGCTGTGATTGTCCCACTGTACTGCAGCCTGGGTGACAGAGACTGCATCCAAAAAAAAAAAAATTTTTAGAATTCTGGAGCATTTTGGATTTTTAGATTTTCAGGTTGGGGATGCTGAGAGACTTGTACTTGAATGTCATTTGAGGTAATGATAACAGCTTAGCCTCCAAAATTACTTTAGTGGGTCTTTTTCTCTTTTTGAGATGGAGTCTCGCTCTGCTGCCCAGGCTGGAGTGCAGTGGCATGATCTCGGCTCACTGCAAGCTCCGCCTCCTGGGCCTCAGCCTCCAGAGTAGCTGGGACTATTGGCGCCTGCCACCAAGCCCGGCTAATTTTTTGTATTTTTTTAGTAGAGATGGGGTTTCACCATGTTAGCCAGGATGGTCTCGATCTCCTGATCTCGTGATCTGCCCGCCTCGGCCTCCCAAAGTGCTGGGATTACAGGCGTGAGCCACCGCGCCTGGCCTAGTGGGTCTTTTTCTTCCTTGTAAATACCACATCCTTTATCATACCTAAGGGCATTCACATTGTTGTTAATTTCTTTTTCTTTTCCTTTTTTTTTTTTTGTTTGAGACGGAGTCTCACTCTGTCGCCCAGGCTGGAGTGCGGTGGTGAGATCTCAGCTCACTGCACCCTCCACCTCCCTGGTTCAAGCGATTCTCCTGCCTCAGCTTCCTGAGTAGCTGAGATTAAAGGCACAGGCCACTATGCCCAGTAAATTTTTGTATTTTTAGTAGAGATGGGGTTTCACCAGTGTTGGCCAGGCTGGCCTTGAACTCCTGACCTCAGGTGATCCACCTGCCTCTGCCTCCCAAAGTGCTAGGATTACAGGCCTGGGCAACATGGCGAAACCCCATCTCTCATCCTAATTTTTGTATTTTCAGTAGAGACGGGGTTTCTCCACGTTGGCCAGGCTAATCTCAGACTCCAAAAGTGATGTGCCTGCCTCAGCCTCCCAAAGTGCTGGGACTACAGGTGTGAGCCACCGCAACTGACTACAGTTGTTAATTTCATCGACTATTCAATCTGTATTCAAATTTCCCCAACATACTTAAAATATGTTGATTATTTCTTCCCCAGTTCGATGAAAAGGGTCTGTTGTGTCCCTAGCCATATCCCACACCCTATGACGGTGACTGGTGCCTGACACTCACCAGAAGATACATAAATGTTTTTATCCTTGTATGGATTCCTAACTTGTGGGGTTGTTGGGAGCAGAAGATCAATAAATGTGAAACCCCCCACAACCCCTAAACATTTGCCCCATGGCTATGTCTGCCCCCCATTTTTGAATCCTCATTCTGTACCTCTGTGTGAGGTCAGCGAGGTGACGTCATTTGCACAGGGGCACACAGCAAAATGCATGGCAGGGTCCCAATTCCAACCTGAATTTGTTCAACTCCAAAGTCACATTGCCCGGTACATGGCAGGTGTCCGATAACAAGGATCATTCCTTTTCTCTGTTACTGCTTGTCCCAGAAAGCAGGAGGGACATAAACGTATGGCCCAGGGCCTTCAGGAGGACACCCTCCTTCCCCTCCCCCACGCGAAGCCCTCTCCCACCATCCATTAACACTCCCTGCCCCTCAGTCCACAGGAAACGTGTGGATGACACACGAGGAGATGGAGTCCCTTACGGCCACGACCAAGCCCGTGAGTGCCCCCTGCCGGCCGCCTTGGGGGTGGCACTAACCCTCTTTGGGGGTGGGGGCAGGGACCGAGTCTGTGGCCATCCCTAAGTCCGCTCCTTGCGTCCTCCTCTGCCTGCCCCTTAACTCACCCCTTCTCTCCCCTCTTCCTACTAACGGGTCAGGAGACCAAGGAGATCAGCTGGGAGCAGGTAGGGGACGCGGGGCGGGGTGTGAGCGCATGAACAGGCTGTGCACGACGCATGGATGCTCCTCCTCCGAGCCCTGCCCCTGTCCTCACCAGAACATGCCATCATCCCCATGGGGGGGCGCTGTGCCAAGCTTGGCTCTGGACTGTTCCATTATGGCTTGGTGGTGGGGAGGGTAGAGGGGATGCGATGTGGAAGCCCAGACTGTTGCATAGTCAGCCTTATGCATGGACCATTTCATCATCGTGGATTGTGGGGGCTCTAAGGGGCTTCAATTCTGTAGCTTAGGAGAGACGCTGAGCAGCAGGTGTCCCTATAGTGGAGGGGGCCGGGGCTACAATGGACTGCTCAGTGTACCAGGGCCAAGGAGGAAGCATTGGCTGTGGTGGTGGTGAGGTAGCCAGGCTGAGTAAGAAACTGGGAGGAAGAGCTACACTTTGTTCTCAAGAAACAAGAGGCGGCCAGGCGCGGTGGCTCCTGCCTGTAATCCCAGCACTTTTGGAGGCTGAGGTGGGCAGATCACCTGAGGTCAGGAGTTTGAGACCAGCCTGGCCAACATGGTGAAACCCTGTGTCTACTAAAAATACAAAAATTAGCCGGGCACAGTGGCTAGCGCCTGTAATCCCAGCTACTTGGGAGGCTGAGGCAGGAGAATCGCTTGAACCCAGGAGGTGGAGGTTGCAGTGAACCGAGATTGCACCACTGCACTCCAGCATGGGTGACAGAGTGAGATTCCGTCTCATAAAAACCAAACAAATAAACAAACAGAAAAATCAAGAGGCATGAGCTGACTGTCCACAGAGGAATTATGTTTGACTGTGGTCATAGATCACATATTTCCAGCCAGGGGGAGGTGTGGATTTTGTGCTGATGCTGAAAGGCATGAGGGACTTGGGGCTCACCTGGAATATTGTCCTGGGCCAGATACAACATTAGACAAGTATTTTCAGGACATTGCAAGAGTGATGGCCCTTTCTTAGTGGGAGAGCTGCCTTGAAAGAATCCATTGTCCTGACTTGGGGGTGTAGTGACGTTGGACTGTACTGAGACAGAGTTAAAGCAGTGCTTCCCCAAATTTAATGGGTATTGGGGTGGCACGCACCTGTAGTCCCAGCTACTTGGAATACTGAGGCAGGAGGATCGCTTGAGCCCAAGAAGCCAAGGTCAACCTGGGCAACATAGTAAGGCCCTGTCTCAAAAAAATAAACAAATATGGCCGGGCGCAGTGGCTCATGCCTGTAATCCCAGCACTTTGGGAGGCTGAGGTGGGTGGATCCCTTGAGGTCAGGAGTTCGAGACTAGCCTGGCCAACATGGTGAAACCCCGTTTATACTAAAAAATACAAAAGTCAGCCTGGTGTGGTGGCATGTACTTGTAATCCCAGCTACTCGAAGGTTGAGGCAAGAGAATTGCTTGAACCTGGGACGGGGAGGTTGCAGTGAGAGGAGATCGTGCCTCTGCACTCCAGCCCAGGTGACGTAGCAGACTCTGTCAGAAAGAGAAAGAGAAATAAAATAAAATAAAAGAAGAAAGAAAGAAATTAAAAAATAAACATAATGTATATTTCAAATCACCTGAGGGTCTTGTGAAAATGCAGATACCGACTTCAGCAGGCCTGGAATAAGGTCTGAGATTCTACAATTCCAGGAAGTCCACAGGTGATGGCGATTCTCTAGGTCTCGGGACCACTGTTTGAGTAGCCAAGAGTATATGTTGTCATGAAGAACTAGGAGACAGCTCCGGATTGGTCCATTATCCTGAGCAGAGATTGGTCATTGTGCTACTATGGGGTGGGAAAAAACCTTGGATTGGGAGGTTGGACTGCACCCCTCTCCTGCACAGTGGGAAGGGGCCAGAGGGTCTGATTCCTCCCTCACCTGCCCATGGCCCCAGATCCTGGCATATGGCGACATGAACCACGAGTGGGTGGGGAACGACTGGCTGCCCAGCCTGGGGCTGCCCCAATACCGCAGCTACTTCATGGAGTCGCTGGTGGATGCCCGAATGTTAGATCACCTTAACAAGAAGGAGCTCCGGGGCCAACTCAAGATGGTGGACAGCTTTCACAGGTGGGGGCTGCCTGGCCAATGGGTACAGTCCAAAGGGAAGCCCCACCCCAGAGAGTCTTTGGCCAATGGGATTGGCCATGGGAGATTCCTAGGCTTATCTTGGCCCTTTTAGCCTGAGTTCTCAGGAAATCCTCACTCTGTGCCCCTTTCACCAATGAGATGGTCCACAGGAAAAGTTCAGATCCTGAGATGGCTTGGCTAGTTAACCCTGTATCCCCTCCAGGCTGGCCAGTAGGAAGTGTCTATTGTTGAAAATGCCTCACCTCCTGAGGCGGTCAACAGTCAATAGAACCGATCAGCTCCCCACCCTTTCCAAGAAGAGCACAGCCAGTGGGGAGGGACCCGTAGGAGCAGCAGCCAGGGGGATTGGAAGGCTCATCCGTGACTCCACTTCTCCTGCTGCTCAGGGTGAGTCTACATTATGGAATTATGTGCCTGAAACGGCTTAACTATGACCGGAAGGACCTGGAGCGGAGGCGGGAAGAAAGTCAGACCCAGATCCGAGGTAAGTCGAGTGTAAGGGCCCCTTTGGGAGCCAGGTGGAGGGTGTAGAGCTGGATGGGGAGGAGAGGGGGTGGGGAGAGGCCGGAGAAGAAGATTGGCACCATAACCGAGGGGTGGGGCCAGCGTGGGGGGCGTGGCCCGAAGAGAGGAAATGGAGGTGTAGGTACGGGCTAAACTGAACTCTCCAGGCCACGGGAGGGGCACGGCTGAGGGTCCTTTCCGTCCCCAGACGTGATGGTGTGGTCCAATGAGCGGGTCATGGGTTGGGTGTCCGGGCTGGGCCTGAAAGAATTTGCCACGAACCTCACGGAGAGCGGGGTACACGGGGCACTGCTCGCCCTGGACGAGACCTTCGACTACTCCGACCTGGCCTTGCTCCTGCAGATCCCCACGCAGAATGCACAGGTGAGCTGCCGCTGGGCCTGGAGCATGCTAGGCGTCCCCACCTCGCAGACTGCACTCTCCAACCGCCCCCTCCACCTCCTCTTTCCAGGCCCGGCAGCTCCTGGAGAAGGAATTCAGCAACCTTATCTCCTTAGGCACAGACAGGCGGCTGGACGAGGTGGGCGCGGCAGCAGCTCAGTGGGCTCTGCTCCCAGCGGCTCCTCGAGAGGCGGCGCTGAGGGGGCGGGGCCTGACTTTATTAAGGAGTTACAGTTGGAGGCGGGGCCAGGAGAGGGGCGGGGTTAAGGGAGAGGTGCGACCCGGAGAGGGGTGGAGTCAAAGGAAGGGGCGGAGTCAGACGAGGCCCGAGTCCCTCACCGGCTGCCCGGCTCCTATACCTAGGACAGCGCCAAGTCTTTCAGCCGCTCCCCATCCTGGCGGAAGATGTTCCGGGAGAAGGACCTCCGAGGCGTAACTCCCGACTCAGCTGAGATGTTGCCCCCCAACTTTCGTTCGGCTGCAGCAGGAGCCCTGGGCTCTCCGGGGCTCCCTCTCCGCAAGCTGCAGCCAGAAGGTGGGGGGCTCCCAAATGCGACATCCCCTCCTCTCTTCCCTTGGGTTGGACATGGACCACCTCAGTAGTCCAGGTTCTGGAATGGCCTAGTCCTTTCTCGCCCACCCCTGAAGAATGGACTGCTCCAACGTTCCGGACTCCCCCCTCAGGATGAAATGGATAAATCCCACTCCCCCTTCCCAAGGCGGGAGTGAACTCGCCCAAAGCGAGTTTGAGTCGGAAGGGAGGGAAACCCATGTGGAGCCCGGCGATCGTTGTGACATCGGGAAGGGAAGTCCAAAGGGAGGAATCCTGGAGAGGAACAGGGAGGAGGGTACTCCAGGCTGAACCGCTGCTCGCTCTCCCTCCAGGCCAGACTTCTGGGAGTTCCCGGGCAGACGGCGTTTCGGTCCGGACCTATTCCTGCTAGTGCAGGCCTCCAGGTGAGGACCGTGCTGGGCGACCTTGGGGGTGCGGGGCGGCACGGTGGATATTCACTGCTCCACGCGCTGCCCGGCGTCATGCAGGTGACCTCACTCGGACGGAAGAATCTTCCCGAGGTTGGGCTGTTCCCTCTCCTGCCCGGACTGTGGCCTCGCCGGGGAGAGCGGGCGGGGGAGCTGGCGCCTAGGACTGGACCATCTGTACAGACCAGCGGGCGTGCGCGCGCCCGCCTCGCACAGGGCTGGGGCCTGAACCAAACCACATGAACTGGACTGAGGGGGAAGAAGCGGGCAGGAAGAAATCCCGCCCCAAACGTCCGCCTTCCTTTTCTCTACTTTGTAATTTATTGATCAGTTTCTGTTGGGAGACGGGTGTCCTTTACCCGCGGGAAGGGGGCGGGGCTTCCCTTCCGGGCCGCATGCGGGGAGAGGCTGCCCCTCCCCTTTTTCCTGCCCAGTTGCGGGGCCCAAGTCTTCCTTCTTCGTCCGAAAGGAGGGGAGGGGAGACTCGCTGCTACAAGCCTCGCCCCCTGTGCCACTCAGCTCCGCCCCGCCGCGTCCGGTCGCCGGTCCCCCGGGTCATCTGCGGGCGGGGTCCCCTCTCCCTCCCCCGTGTCTCGTGTCCCCGGGGCCTCACCGCCCCCCGTGCTGTGGCCGTGTCCGTGCCCCAGGGGTAGGGGGCGCAGAATGGCGCTCCCCCTTCCCCTCTGGCTCCGGGGTTTGCATGGGAGAATCCTCTTTCCACGATGCCGCTGGGCGACGTGGCGTGGGGGCAGGGGGGCAGTGGGGGAGCCCTCGCCCCCGACTCTCGGTCGGCCTCCCCGCCCCAGGCGTCACTCAGTGATCACGGGTAAAGAGAACTGTTTCAAAAAGCTCCTTTGTTGACTGATATGTTTTTTTGGTAGGGGGGCGTGTTCAACCAACCTCCTCGAGCCAGGAGTCCAGGCCCCTCATCCCTCAAGTCTAGGTCCAGGTCCCTAGAGCCTACTCGCATTACCTGATGCCCTGAGATTCCCAGACTCCACGTCTCACAATGAGGTTTCGGGGAGCACGTTTATTCAGAGAAATAAATATGGCTCATGGAAAGGGGTTGGAAGGCAAAGGGAGGTACCGCTGTGTCGCAGTCGAGCGACTGGGTCAGGGTTCCGGCGTTTCCAGCATGTCCACCAGGGCTCTGGAGAGGAGGACGCCAGAAGTTAAACAGCTGGCGTTCAAAGCTCACACCAGGACGCTTAGAGATCATTAACCTGCCCATTTCATGGACGAGGAAATGGAGTCCCAGAGTCGTCCGATAACTCATAGCGAGACAACCACTTCTCTAAACGGGGTTTTACACACTCTCCTCCCCCAGTACACTTACTGATATAGGGACGAGGAGAAATAGTCGACGTAGCTTCCTGTGGGAGAGCAGAAAAAAGAGGCTTGAGGGCTACTGCACGAGCAAAATTAGGTGGCCACTCAGTATAGCGTGCGAGATTAGTGCTAGCGCCACCTCCTTTTCTCTAATTCCCTAATTCCTTCTTCAAACTGAATCCCTTCTACTGGACCCCTTTTTCGTTCTGGGTGATTCCGTTCTCCAGTAGCCCCGCCCCTTCGATTCCTACTTGAGTTGACCTCGCCCATTAGGCTCTAGGCCTGCACCTCAGCCCTCCACTCATTTCTGTCCCTTGACTTCAGCAACTCCACCTGGTGTTCCTCGAGCCAGGTCCCGCGGCCCACGTGCTCACAGCTTTGGCCACGCCTCCCCTCTTAACCCCGCCCCACCAGTCTTCCGGGCCAGTCCGTCAGGTTTGGCTCCGCCCCCACCAGGATTCACCACGCTGGGCCTGACACCTTCTTCAGGTTTTTCCAGGGCCCTGACCATGCTCACCTGGAGTGCAGACCGTTTCGCAGACCAGCGGGCAGAGATAGCAGAACTGACAGTGCTGGGGGTGGGGACGGGAGAGAGAGTGAGCGTGGGGCGTGGCCGGGGGCGGAGTTAGGATGGGGCCAGGACCAGACCGGACCAGAGGCTAGGTCTAGGTTAAGGTTGGAGTCAGGATCGCTTGTGGAGTCAAGGTTGCATCGGGGTAAGGGGTTAGGTCAGAGGCCAGGATTTAGGGGTGGGGGTCCTCAGAGGGTCCTGGTGCATCCTAAGGCCCAGTGGAGCCTTGAGTGTGAGGTGAGGTCTCACCTGGCACTGGTCGCAGTGCTCACCCATGTTCTCCTCATCACAGTGACAGCTCTCACATTCAGTGCATCGCTGGGGACCAGGGGAGCCTGGTTAGACGGAAACTCTAACCCCACTTGGGAGACACCTGCCCCTGGTCCACCCCTGCACCCTGGACGCTTCCCCAGGCTCTGCCCTCTTTATCTCTAACACTGAGCTCTGTATCTGCTCCCCCAAATCAGCCTCTCTCCCCTCCGCTGGCCCTGGTTTGTTTCCTTTCTTCCTTCCTTCCTTTCCCATTTTTTTTTTTTTTTTTTTTTTTTTTGAGAGGGAGTCTCTCTCTGTTGCCCAGGCTGTAGTGCAGTGGCACAACCTTGGCTCACTGCAACCTCCGTCTCCCGGGTTCAAGCGATTCTCCTGCCTCAGCCTCCTGAGTAGCTGGGATTACAGGTGCATGCAACCACGTCCGGCTCATTTTTTGTATTTTTTAGTAGAGACGGGGTTTCACCATGTTAGCCCGGATGGTCTCGATCTCCTGACCCCGTGTTCCGCCTGCCCTGGCCTCCCAAAGTGTTGGGATTACAGGGGTGAGCCACCATGCCCGACCCTGCCCCTGGTTTTCTATGTCATGGTGACCCCATGTCCCCCACTCAGGGTGGGCTCAGGTGCTCTCTCCACCTCCTCTCTCTATTCTCCCCCTAGCCTATCAGCCCCTGTGCCGTCCCTCCTTCCCCCGACTCTTTGCCACAGACCCCTGTCTCTGTCCCCACACCCCAAGATGCAGCTTGGGTCTTGTCCTCTCCTACCTGAATCACTGCCCCAGCCTCCTCCCCAGCCTCCCAGCCTTCAGTCTGTCCTCACCTCACATGCCTGCATAAGGATCTCTTCATTCAGAACTGACCCTGGCCTGACCTTGCTCTGAGCCCTCCCACAGCACCACCCCAGGGCCCCTGGGACAGATTCTGGGGACACCTTGGTGGGTGGATCTGGGCTGGGGACATACATTGCAGAAGGAGCAGTAGCCACACAGGGACCCTGGCTGGTAGTTCCCGTACTCCTGAGCGTCCTGTGGACCTGCGGGGACAGAAGGGCAGCAGTGACCCAGGCTGACTCGGTTCCTCCACACCCACACCAGCCCAGGCCACTTACCTGTGTCCTCACCGCTTTCCTCCTCACAGGAGGCACCGCCAGCCTCCTCTCTCCCGTCCAGTGGGTTGGGGATGATGGTGAAGTGGGGCTTATCTTCCTCCAGCCCCTCCTCCTCCTCCTCCTCCTCGCTGTGGTCTCGGCTCAGTGGGGCCCCAACTTCAGCCCTCTCTTCCCTCCTCTCCTCCTCTTCTTTCTCCTCCTCCTCCTTGTTTTCCTTTTCTTCCTCCTCCTGATTCAGGCTGAGGCCATGACCTTCCGCCTCATCCTCCTCATCTTCCTGGTCCCGGCTGCCATAGTGGGTGCCTTTCTCTCCCTGCTCTGAACTTTCATCATCTTCCTCATGGGAGCCAGGGTCCTCTTCCTTCTCCTTTTCCTCCTCAGAATCATCCTCCCTCACATGGCTTCTATCCTTGACCACTGTGTGTCCTGGGGGGTGATGGCTCATCTCTTTGATGGACCCTCTTTGACCATGGCCAGTTTCTTCATCTTGGTGACTTTGCCTGTGGTTGGGGACCTGGTGGGCAAGCTCAGCGGAGACCTCCTCATCTTCCTCCCTGGGGACTCTGTGGTGGTGATGGTGGGGGACTTCTGTTTTATACTCATCTTGGAAGTCCGCTTCATCACTCTTGTGGCCTTGAGGTTGGTGGCTTGCAACACGGTGGCTGAACTGGACTGTGATCTCCTCTTCTTCCTCTTCCTCATCTACAAGGCCATGGTGGACACGTTGGGGACCCTGGTGCCAATGTTCAGTGGACACATCCTCATCTTCTTCCTCTTCTCTGTGGCCTTTGTGCCTGTGGTCAGGGACATGATTGTGGTGTTCACCTGAGACAGGCTCATCCTTTTCCTTTCTGTGGTCTTGGTGCCTGTGGGCCTGGTGTCCATACTCAGTAGAGACATCATCATCATCATCATAATCATCATCATCATCATCATCATCTTCTTCTTCTTCTTCTTTGTGGCCTCGGTGTCTGTGGCTGGGGTCATG
>NW_022326897.1:16165-19586 GCF_002776525.5 Piliocolobus tephrosceles | reverse complement strand
CACACACACACACTCATCCACACTCACACCACACACACACTGTCGTCACTCACACCACACACACACACTCTCACACTCACACATTCACACACACACACTCACTTCCTCTTGTTCCTTCGGTCCTTGTCTCCTGGGCCTGTCAGCTTGGCTAGTCCCAGAGGGTCAGTGGCCAGTGTCTCATCGGAGGGTGTTCCAGCTGGAGGCAGGGAGGGGTTGAAATTTGGAAAATCTCAAGGGGGAGGCAGAATCTTTCGTGCTGGAGGTGATGAGAAAAATGCAGGAAAGGCAGAGGCCCTGAGGGAGTAGTGAGTGAGGCCACATCGAGGAAGTGATAAAGCCAGACAAGCGCCCATGAATTGGAGTCATCCCCAAAATACGGCTGGATGCACTGGGCTGTCCTTAGTAAGGTGGCGGCGCTGTGCTGGTAAATGCCTAACAACTGGCTCCTTGGGAAGGCAGAAGGGAATCCCTGATTTGTAGCATTTGTCCATTTCCGTAGTGTAAATAATCCCACCATGGCCAATTTCAAGCTACCAGTGTGATATCAGCCAATTCCTGAAATAGCGGATCTCCTGAGGCAGTGAGAGCAGGCTCCAGCACACCACAGGAAGGTGCCCTGCCTTGAGGATGCCCCACCCTCTTCCTCTGTTTAAAAAATAGGTGACCAGGCGCGGTGGCTCACACCTGTAATCCCAGCGCTTTGGGAGGCTGAGGCGGGTGGATCACTAAGTCAGGAGATCAAGACCATCCTGGCTAACATGGTGAAACCCCGTCTCTACTAAAAATACAAAAAATTGGCCGGGCGAGGTGGCGGGCGCCTGTAGTCCCAGCTACTCGGGAGGCTGAGGCAGGAGAATGGCATGAACCCGGGAGGCAGAACTTGCAGTGAGCCGAGATTGTGCCACTGCACTCCAGCCGGAGTGACGGAGCGAGACTCCGTCTCAAAAAAAAAAAAAAAAAAAAGTAAATGAGTCTGTAATCCCAACACTTTGGGAGGCCGAGGCTGGTGGATCACCTAAGGTCAGGAGTTCAAGACCAGTCTGGCCAACATGGCGAAACCCTATCTCTACTAAAAATACAAAAAAAAAAAAAAAAAAAGGTAGCCAAGCATGGTGGTAGGTGCCTGTAGTCCCAGCTGCTTAAGAGGCTGAGGCAGAAGAATTGCTTGAACCCAGGAGGTGGAAGTTCCAGTGAACCAAGATTGTGCCACTGCATTCCAGCCTGGGTGACAGAGCGAATCTCCGTCTCAAAACAACAACAACAAAAACCAAACAACAACAACAACAAAAATAGGTAAAGGAAATCAATTCATTTACCCACCCAGTCACCCAAGCAGGCCCCAGAGTGCCTTTCCTTTTTCCTCTTCCTCCTGCCTACCTTGGCAAGCTGTGTTCCTTCCAAATTCTAAATAAATCACCAAATGAATGAAGACATGACTGAAGTCAAATGAACATACAAAGAAGAAGAAAGGAAGGAAGGGAGGAAGGAACAAAGGAGGGAAGGGTTAGAGTGAGGTACTCACCCAGAGAAGAGCTGTCCCGGCCTGGGGGTCCCATTCGTCCCTTCTCTTTCTTGCCAAAGAGACGGCCTATGGAGGACTTGATGCTCTTCTTCTTGGGGGCTTTGTGCAGGGAGTCTGGGGTACCCTCACTGGGAAAGAAGGAGAGAATGAGAGCATATCCCGGCTGGGATGCCTCCTCTCCTCCCAAGTCCTTGTCCACCCCCTTCTCATCTTCCCAAGCCAGCCTCTTCCTGTCCCTATCCCTTGTCCCTGCTGACCTTCCCCGTGAGGGTCCCCCATCTTCCAGGGACCCCGCCTGCAGTGCCAAGGCCTGGGTCATTCTTTCAAGACGGGCAGAGCGGGGAGTGGGTGGTGGGGTGTCTCCTGGGATGGCCGGCCCCTCCCCTCGTGGAGCTCCAGCTTCCTCCTTAGGGACATGATTCTGAGGACAGAGGGCACAGATGCTGGACTGAGTTCAAGGAGTCATGTCGGGGGCGCTTTATTAACTGAGATGTCTACTGAGGGGTGTGCGGGGTGACCCTGGTTTAGAACAATATCCAAAGGTAGTCTAGCTCAAGTGAGGGTGAGTTGCAGAAACTTTTTTTTGTTGAGATGGAGTTTCGCTCTGTCACCCAGGCTAGAGTGCAGTGGCGTGATCTCGGTTCACTGCAAACTCTGCCTCCTGGGTTCACGCCATTCTCCTGCCTCAGCCTCCCGAGCAGCTGGGACTACAGGCGCCCGCCACCACGCCGAACTGATTTTTTGTATTTTTAGTAGAGACGGGGTTTCACCGTGTTAGCCAGGATGGTCTCGATCTCCTGACCTCGCAATCTGCCTGCCTTGGCCTCCCAAAGTGCTGGGATTACAGGCGTGAGCCACCGCGCCCAGCCCAGAAACTTTTTAAAATCCTATGCAGAAACTTGATGCATGAGAAATAAAAGTAGACCAGATCTGACTAAAGTGAAAGTTAGGGTTCAAGAACCCAGTGACTCCACCTCCCCTTTGCTCTTTGAGTTTGAACCTTTAGGGAAAGCTAAGGTTGCTTTGGAAAACCACTGCTATGAGGGGTTACTGTTGTTCACTGCGGAGCCCTGCTTCGGACCTCTCCCCATCCCCCTACTAGGCTGGGGAGACTTCAGAACACTCACAGCCTTGTCGGTGCCCTCACGGGCAGGGCTAGGGGGTGCCAGGCGGGGAGTTGAGTGGCCAGAGCTGGGAGGGGAGGGGCTGGCAAGGGTAGAGGTGGTGAGGGAGGGGGGCAGGGAGCAGCTGCTGCGGTAGCGGCCCAACGAGTCCAAGCCAGAGCTGGACACCCGGCTCTCCAGCTCCTCTGCCCTCTGTTCTGTTGTCTCCTTCTCCTCTTGGATCAGCCTGAGGAGGGAAATAGGGGAAACTGGGTAAGGGGCCGCAGCAGACAGTGGGAGAGGGAATCTGGGAGCACAAGGGGCCAGAAAGGCTTGGTGGGAACAAGGGGAATTCTGGGGAAGGTGCAATGACATCAGAGGGCTTTGGTGGGTTTCCGAAGGACTCCCAGGCTCAAGGAGAGTCAAGGAGTCCTGATAGTCTCAGGAAGTCATTGCAGGATTAGGGCTGTCAAGGCGATCAAGGTCTCATCAGGGTGGCCCTGATGATAGTGGTTTGGAAAATCATGAAGGAATTACTGTGGACAAAAGGTCAAGTTCAAGGTGGACTGTAAGAGCAAGGTCATAACAGGAGCAGTGTGAGATCAGGGACTCAGGTCACTCTAGGATCTGGGAAGGGCATGGAGTCATTCAGTATGGAAGGTGGTGGTCACGGTATATTTGCTGAAGGCTCATGGGGAGTGTGTTATAGCAGAATTGCTGAATATGGTCATTGCTGGTGAATCACGGTAGACGTTACATCACTGGGGGCTTCTTTTTTTTTTTTTTTTTTTTTTTT
>NW_022326897.1:10768-16065 GCF_002776525.5 Piliocolobus tephrosceles | reverse complement strand
GTTAGCCAGGATGGTCTCGATCTCCTGACCTCGTGATCCGCCTGTCTTGGCCTCCCAAAGTGCTGGGATTACAGGCTTGAGCCACCGCGCCCGGCCACACTGGGGGCTTCTTAATAAGTTAGGGATGTTTTTTATATTAGAAATTCTTGGTATATGGAGTTGAAGTTTTTGTTTGTTTTTTGAGACAGAGTCTCGCTGCTCTGTCGCCCAGGCTGGAGTGCAGTGGTGCCATCTCGGCTGACTGCAAGCTCCGCCTCCTGGGTTCAAGCGATTCTCCTGCCTCAGCTTCCCGAGTAACTGGGACTACAGGCTCTTGCCGCCACACCCGGCTAATTATTATTATTTTTTTTAGTAGAGACAGGGTTTCACCGTGTTAGCCAGGATGGTCTCGATCTCCTGATCTCATGATCCGCCTGCCTCGGCCTCCCAAAGTGCGGGATTACAGGCGTGAGCCACCGCGCCCAGCCCGGAGGTGAAGTTTTTGATTAGGGCATTAGGATGAAATTCTTGGTGTTTGAGGTTGGGAACCTTGTGTTGTCTTGAGATTCTTAGGGTAGTGGGAGACTCTGGGCACTCGTTATGTGAAACCACAAAATTGACGGCATAATGGAAGATTCTTGGTGCATTGAGAGGAACTGGGGTATTTTGGGGTGCAGTCTTTGGTGTGTTGGGGAATGGTTAGTACTGGCTGCGGGTATATGTGTAGGTAGCACATAGA
This sequence comes from Piliocolobus tephrosceles, assembly GCF_002776525.5. Lineage (NCBI taxonomy): Eukaryota > Metazoa > Chordata > Mammalia > Primates > Cercopithecidae > Piliocolobus > Piliocolobus tephrosceles. The sequence goes on along the minus strand of NW_022326897.1, from coordinate 15,347 downwards.
AGACTTCTGAGTGTATCTTAGGGGATGCCTGGACAGTGGAGTGAGTGTTGGGCTGGAAGAATTCCTGTGGATGGTGTAAGAGGAGATGGACTCAGGCTTTCAGGTCTCCAGAGCCAAAAGGGCTGTGGAGTCAGCTCAGGCAGGGCAGGGCAGGCCAGGGCTCACTTGATCTCCTTGTTGATGGCCTCCAGCTGCTCCTGAAGCATGATGGCCAGCGTCTGCACGTCAGCCTGCCCACTGGGGGACAGCAGCTCGGCCCCAAACATCCCCTCTGTCTCCTCCTCATCTGAGCCGTCCAGCTCCCCAGGGAATGGGGGTGGTATGGAGCCCGCAGGGGCAGACCGCTCCCAATCCTGTCCCTGTGTGGGGACAGAGCGACATCAGGTGGGTGGGGGCCGAGGTTGGCACTGGGTCTTGGCTCATGATCCTGACCTTTCCTAATCTCACTGATGCTTTTCCCAGCCCAGCTTTATTTCTTTGTTTTTTAATTTTTTCTTGAGACAGTGTCTCTCTCTGTCGCCCAGGCTGGAGTACAGTGGCGCAATCTCGGGTTACTGCAACCTCTGCCTCCCAGGTTCGAATGATTCTTCTGCCTGTCTCCTCAGTAGCTGGGATTACAGGTGCCCGCTACCACGCCCGGCTAATTTTTGCATTTTTCCTAGAGACGCTATTTTGGCAAGGCTGCTCTCAAACTCCTGACCTCAAGTGATCTGCCTGCCTCGGTGCCAGCAAGTGTTGGGATTACAGGCATGGACACCCCTGCCCGGCCTCCAACTTCTTCTCTTGACAGGTCCCTGTCCTTGATCCCTCCCCGAACCCTCTCCAAGCCACGCCCACAGCCATGACTCCATTCCTGCCCCTGATTCCCATGACTCAGCTGGCTCACCTAACCCCGCCTACTCTGGGATTCCATATGCCCCTCCCAGTCCCATCATCATTATTTTCAGGTTCTCACCAGGTGGCAGGACATCCACAGGAGACATCCAGGCAAGAGGGTTGCAGGGAAGGAGAGAAGAAAGGGTGAGTGGGTGAGTCCAGGAGATCCTGCCCCTCAACTCAGCTTCCTCCCAGAGTCCCACGGATTTAGCTCCACTTCCTACTGCTGCCCACCCAAGCCCTGCTCAGTCCAGGCTCCAGAGGCAGCTGCTGACCTTGGAGGACTCCTCCTTGACCCCCGACCAGCGGCCCCTCTTGCCTGCCCGACCACTGCCAGCCACATAGGGATCCAGGTGGGCACCAGAAGGTAATGTGGGTGCCTGAGAGTAACGGAGCTCCAGGGCACTGCCAGGAAGAGACCTGTGGGCGTGAGGAAAGCAGTCAGGGACCAAGGGGTCAGGAAAAGGGCACAGAGGTAAGGGGTCACAGAGACAGACCTAGGGCCAGGGCCCTGAAGTCAGGGTCAAGGAGCCAGGCCTGGTGACTCAGGCCTGTAATCCCAGCACTTTGGGAGGCCGAGGTGGGCAGATCACTTGAGGTCAAGAGTTCGAGACCAGGCCAACATGGTGAAGCCCCGTCTCTACTAAAACTTTAAAAATTATGGCCGGCATGGTGAAGCCCCGTCTCTACTAAAACTTTAAAAATTATGGCCAGTGCGGTGGCTCACTCCTGTAATCCCAGCCCTTTGGCAGGCCGAGGCGGGCGGATCACCTGAGGTCAGGAGTTCGAGACCAGCCTGACCAACATAGTGAAACCCTGTCTCTATTAAAAATACAAAAATTAGCTGGGCATGGTGGTGCCTGCCTGTAATCCCAGCTACTTGGAAGGCTGAGGCAGGAGAATCACTTGAACCTGGGAGGCGGAGGTTGCAGTGAGCCAAGATAGCACCACTGCACTCCAGCCTGGGCAACAAGAGCGAAACTGCATCTCAAAAAAAAAAAAAATTAGCTGGACATGGTGGTAGGTTCCTGTAATCCCTGCCACTCTGGAGGCTGAGGCAGGAGAATCACTTGAACCGGGGAGGCAGAGGTTGCAGTGAGCTGAGATCGTGCCACTGCACTCTAGCCCGGGCAACAGAGTGAGACTCTGTCTCAAAAGAAAGAAAAAGCAAATAAATAAAGTCAGGGTAAAAAAACCAGAGGGGGCTAAGCGCGGTGCCTCACATCTGTAATTCCAGCACTTTGGGAGGCCAAGGCGGGAGGATCACTTGAGGTCTGGGGTTCCAGACCAGCCTGGCCAACATGGCAAAACCCCGTCTCCACTAAAACTACAAAAATTAGCCGGCTGTGGTGGCGTACGCCTGTAGTCCCCTACTCCGGTGGTTGAGGGACGAGAATTGCTTGAACTCAGGAGGTGGAGGTTGCAGTGAGCCAGAATCGTGCCACTGCATTCCAGCCTGGGTGACAGAGTAAGACTCTGTCTCAAAAAAACAAACAAAAAACAAACAAACAAACAAAAAACCAGAGGGATCAGTAGAAGTTTTGGGAGGATAGGAAGTGGGGATTAGAAGGGAGGAGCTTGGCCAACAGGGCTCCATGGTGGAGGCAGGGCAGGAGGGCTGCTGTCACCTGGAGTAGGAGGATGGTGGCCTCCCCCGCAGCTGGTCGATCTCCATCTGCATCCGCTCCATTTCGGCCAAGAGCTGCTCCTGGGGGCCGGTGTTGGAGGTGTCGGGTTAGAATCTGCTCCACCCAGGAGGAACAGACCCTGCCAGACTTGCGGATCCTAGCCTCAGCAAACACTGCCCCAACCTCCTCCTCCTGTCCCCTCAGGGCCCCCTACCTTGTTTAGCAGCAGCTCATCCTGAAGCTTCTTCATGTTGGCTATCTCCTCGCTCAGGGAGTTCTGTGGAGACAGAGGTGAAGTGAGGGAGTGGGACCTGAGAGGGGCACGCCCGTGGGGCTGCAGGCAGCTCCCAATGCACACAGACAGGCCTGAGGGGACCCAGGAGGAATGAGATGGACAAATGGTGAGTTTCGGGGGAGCAGGGACAACGATGTTTCTGGGGAGAGAAGCCCCGGGATGCAACACCCTGTGCAATCTCAGAGGGTTCAGGGTTTGGGGGTCCATGAGGTTGGAGGCTTTGGGCAAAGTCAAGGACTTGAGGCATGGGTGCCCCAGAATTCGGCTCTTGGAACGTCTAGAATAGGTGAAAAAGCGGGTCTGGGCAATACAGCAGAGAAGGCTGCCCAACTCAGGATGCCGCGGTTTAGGGAAGCCTCCGATAACAGATCTGAGAGAAAGGCCTGGGCCTCAGGATTCCAGCAAGAGGTAGTCCCAGAATTCCGCGTCCCGCAGTCCTGGATGGGGGGCGCACCTTCTCCTCCAGCGCCCCCATGCGCTCCTTGAGGTGAAGCTGTAAGCGCTCGTTGGACTCGCTTAGCAGCTTGTCCACCGTCTCCGACAGCCGCTTATTGTGGTCATCGTTCATCTTCTCCCGCTGCCGGGCCTGTGCAAAGCAGAGCGGGGCGGGCGTGTTCAAGCCCACCCTGCCCAGACCACCACCCTTGATCTAAGCCCCGCCCCCGGGCTCCCAGCCTCCTCATTAAGCTCCGCCCCAGCCTCGAAGCCCCACCCTCTGTGCTGTCTTCCACCCCCTCACCCGCTGCAGCTCTTGATTCTTCTCTTCCAGCTGGGCCTCCAGCTGCCGAAGCCGCTCCTCGAAATTCCCATGACGTTCCTCAGCCTAGAGGATGGAACTCATGGCGTGTGACTTACCCTTCCAGGATCAGTCAGGCTCCGAACCCCACCTCCTCCAAGGTTGAGCGCCAGGCCCCGCCCCCACAGCGCCAGGCTCCTCCCCTGCAGCTATGAGTCAGGCCCCGCCCCTGCGCCTAGTCCACTTTTTCAGGACCTATTCCTTTCCTCTCAGGCCACCCGTCCTTTCAGTCCAGGCTACAGAACCCCGCTCCCATCCGTCCTACGTGCAAACCTCCAGGCCCTCCTCATTCCAAGTGCTGTCCCTTTCCCAGCCCCTAGGCCTCACACTTTCCCCCAAATCCAGGGTTCTGACCTCGCTCCTACCTCTCCAGATCTGCGACCCTGCCTCCTCTAGGCCCCACGCCTTCCCCACGCAAGGTCGCGACCCAAGTCCTCCCCGCACCTTGTTGAGCGCCGCCACGCGCTGCGCTAGCTGCGCCTCTATCTCGGGCAAGGTCTCCGCCTTCTGCAGCGTCTGCTGCAGCTTCTGCTTGGCATCGTCCAACCACTCGGCCAGCTGACGGCTCTTCTCTTCACTCTGGGGGAGGGAGAGGCGCGGGAGGGGACGGGCTGCGTCACCTGGGCCCCGGCGCCGCCCCATTGTCCCTCCCGGGCTGCGCCCCCACCTGCCGATACAGTGACTCCTTGCTAGCTAACTCGTTCTCCAGTTTGTCGTTGGCGTCGTGCAGAGACGTGGCCTCGCGCTGGGCGCTCAGGTAGCGCTTCTCCAGCGTCGTAATCCGCTCCTCCATATCTTCCCTCTGCGCCAGCGCCTGCGGAGGTGGCAAAGGGCCCTGTGGACTGCGAGCCCCTGGGGAAGCGAATGGGGCATCCCCTTGTTTCCTGGTAAACAAAGTGCCCTGACACAGGAGTCAGAATGGTGGTATCACACCTGCTAAGAGCTCCCAGGACTAGCCCATCCTTTTTTTTTTTTTTTTTTTTT
>NW_022326897.1:8993-10668 GCF_002776525.5 Piliocolobus tephrosceles | reverse complement strand
CCGGATCTCAGCTCACTGCAAGCTCCACCTCCTGGGTTCACGCCATTCTCCTGCCTCAGCCTCCCGAGTAGCTGGGACTACAGACGCCCGCCACCTCGCCCGGCTAGTTTTTTGTATTTTTTAGTAGAGACGGGGTTTCACCGTGTTAGCCAGGATGGTCTCGATCTCCTGACCTCGTGATCCGCCCGTCTCGGCCTCCCAAAGTGCTGGGATTACAGGCTTGAGCCATCGCGCCCGGCCAACTAGCCCATCTTAAGTCCCTGCCGCCTGCGAGTTAAAATGGTGGTGCTACACCTCCCATGAGCTTCTAGGACGCTGCAGGCTCAGGTCCCTTAGGAGTGAGGGATCTGAAGCCTGTAGGATGTGAAGGCTCCATTCCAGCCCTTTCCTCAAAACCCAGGGCTTGGATTTTTCACTAATTTCTGGCATACAGCAGACTTAGAATCAAACAGCAAGTGTCCTGTGGTCTCATGGGAAATAAGGATCCCTTCTACCTAGAAGACAACACCTCCCAAGAACTACCACGGTACCAGAGGCTTGGAACCCCAAAAGAGGTGCTCCAAGGTCCATGGGAGATGGACCCCCATCTGGTAGCCCACGTGGTGGGGCTACATTTCCCAATAGCCCCCGTGGCTATTCAGGCTTTTTTAAAAAATCCCAGATGAAGACTCTCTCTCTCTCTTTCCTTTTTTTTTTTTTTTTTTTTTGGGGGACGGGGTTTTTCTCTCTCCCCCCGGCTGGGGTGCAGTGGTGCGATCTCGGCTCACTGCAACCTCCACCTCCTGGGTTCAAGCAATTCTCCTGCCTCCGCCTCTCCAGTAGCTGGGATTACAGGCACCCGCTACCATGCCTGGCTAATTTTTGTATTTTCAGTAGAGATAGGGATTTCACCATGTTGGCCAGGCTAGTCTTGAACTCCTGACCTCAGGTAATCTGCCTGCCTCGGCCTCCCAAAGTGCTAAGATTACAGGCGTGAGCAACCGCGCTCGGTCTCTTTTTCTTTTTCTATTTTTTTCTTTTTCTTTTTTTGGCGGAGTTTCACTCTAGCACCCTGGCTGGAGTACAGTGGTACGGATCTCGGCTTAGTGCAACCTCCACCTCCCAAGCTCAAGTGATTCTTATGCCTCAGCCTTTCTAGTGGCTGGGACTAAAGGCACCTGCCATCACTCCCGGCTATTTTTTTTTTTTAAGTAGAGACAGGGTGTCACTGTGTTGCCCAGGCTAATCCTAGTGCTCACTCTTCTTTCTCATCCACTGCCTTCAAGAATCCAGGTCCACGTTTCCCAGCAGCGCCCTGGGGTCACCGGGATTAGGATAAAGTGGCTTAAGCTAGGAAGGGGTGAAATACCCACAAAAGATGCCATTTAGAGGCTGGGCGCAGTGGCTCACGCCCATAATCCCAGCACTTTGGGAAGCCAAGGCGAGCGGATCACTTGAGGTCAGGGGTTCGAGAGCAGCCTGGCCAATATGGTGAAACCCCCCATTTCTACTAAAGATTAAAAAAAAAAAAAAAGCCAGGTATGGTGGCGCACATCTGTAGTCCCAGCTACTCAGGAGACTGAGGCAGGAGAATCGCTTGAACCGGGAGGCAGAGGTTACAGTGAGCCGAGATTGCACCACTGCACTCCAGCCTGGGTGATAGAGCAAGACTCCATCTCAAAAAAAAAAAAAAAAA
>NW_022326897.1:0-8893 GCF_002776525.5 Piliocolobus tephrosceles | reverse complement strand
CAAGACTCCATCTCAAAAAAAAAAAAAAAAAGACTGGGTGTGGTGGCTCACACCTGTAATCCCAACACTTTGGGAGGCCGAGGCGGGTGGATCACCTGAGGTCAGGAGTTCAAGACCAGCCTGGCCAACATAGTGAAACCCCATCTCTACTAAAAATAAAAAATAAAAACTAAATTAGCCAGGCGTGGTGGCAGGCACCTGTATTTCTAGCTACTTGGGAGCCTGAGGCAGGAGAATCGCTCGAACCCGGGAAGCAGAGGTGGCAGTAAGCCGAGATCATGCCACTGCACTCCAACCTGGACGACACAGCCAGACTCTGTCTCACAAAAGGAAAAAAAAAAAATCCATTTAGAGGCACCAGAGAAGGACCCAAAGTTAGGTAACAAAGTAATTAGGAGCAGTTATGGAGCGCCTACTCTGCGCCACAGCCTCACCCTCTGATGAGAATCATACATCTCCTTTCACAGGTGAGGAAACCGAACCTCAGAGAGGAGGAGTCACCCAGCCTGTGGACTGAATCGAGGTTCTGCCATTCATAAGCAATGAGCGAGGGAGAGCGCCACGGAAAGAAGCGGACCGAGGGCAGCCCACCTCCCTGGGGCCTCACCTCCTTGAGGTCGCGCTGCAGCTTGGAGTTGGCTTCCTCCGCCTTGCCCAGCTCGCGGTGCGCAGTGCCCAACTCCTCCTCCAGCTGGCTCATCTGACGGCACAGCACCGCCAGGCGCTCCCGCAGCTGGCACACCTCGGCACGTTGCCGCTCCAGGGCCTCCTCCAGCTCTGCTGTGCGCCGGTTGGAATCCCCGCCAGGACCCAGGCCATTGGCAAGCGTCTGGTGTGAGGGAAGGAAGGGACAAGATCTCAGAGTGTCTCCGAAGACACAGAGGAAATCCAAGGAGAAAGTCAATCAGCTGAAAGGAGATCAAAGATCAATATGGATCATGCTGGTCAGAGTCCACAGGGGTCAGTGAAGGAGGTCACAGAAGTTAGCTAGGTGACCTGAATCAGAGGTCAAAGCTCTGTGACAGTCTTAGAGGTGCATCCATCTTACGGCCAATGAGGATTATGCCAAACATTACAAACACCGTAACAAAGTCAGGGAGTTGAATGGAGCTCACAGGGAGGGACTTCCATGTCTCACCTGCCCATCCCCATCCTTGCCCGGCTCTTCCAGCCCTGACCGCCGCCTAGACAGCTGCTCTCGAAGGTTCAGAGTCTGGAAGTGTGAAAGGGGAATCAGCACAGGGGCTCCCTGAACCCCCAGCTCTACTTCTCACTGGCACTGGCCCTCTAAGAGGATAGACAGCCCCATCTGAGATGCCTCCGGTCGTGCTGGGGCCATGCCTACCCCACGGTTTACCCTTAGGCCCCGTCCCTCTTTATATCCCTCCTTAGCTGCCACCACGGAGGGCGTCTACCCTTACTCTTCCCCTTAGCCTCCTGGGCAAAGTTTCCGCTTTAGCCCCGCCTTTCCCCATCCAATCACTTCCTCCTTAGTCTCAGCCTGAGCCCCAGTCCCTGGTTCTACCCTTAATCTCACTCTCACTGGGAGGTTCTCTCCGTAGCACTGCTGTGTGCCCACTTAGGAACCCCACTGGTTTCTCTCCATAGTCCATCCCCATTGGTTGTCTGCCGTAGTCCTGCCCCAATAGATTCTTTCTGGAATCCACCCAACCGGCTCCGCCCCATGTGCAGCCCCTTAGCCCCTCCACTTGGATTCAACCTCCCCTTCTTGGCCACACCCACACCTCCTGATTGCTCAGTTCCAGCTCCTCCTCGAGCACTGCCACGCGCTCCAGCGCCATCCGCAGCCGCTCCCGGACCTGGGGATGGGGCAGGGCAATAGTCAGCTGGAGACCAGACCCAATTTAGGACAGTTGCCCCTGGCCCAGAACACCCCTGGGACGGATCCGATAGGGCAGCCTTGGGGCTCCTGTCTCCATAACGGGTATGCAGCCGCAACCAGCTATCCAGTCTGCCCCATCCACTGGTAGCCCCCATCCTGGTTTATTTTTCCGCTATCAACCAGTCAGTTCCCAGTCTATGTAACCTGTCCCAATCAATCACAGTCAACATTCTTCCAACTCAGAACATCCCCAACCAATCACGGCCAGAATCTCTCCCACTCAGAACAGCCTCAGTCAACTATGGGTTTCCATTCTCCACCCCTGCTCTTCTAATTCTCATACCTTCTCATCCAGGGCCTTGTGGTGCTCGAAGAGAGACTTTAGAGCCTTGAGTACTTCTACCTCCGAGGAGACCCCACCCGGGGACTGGGCCTGGCGCTTCACCACGGTCATGCGCAGTGACCTCTCGTGCCTGGACACCAGGCACTCCAGGTGTTCCAGGAGCAGCTACAGGCACACGGCATGGGGTCAAGGAAAAGAGGCAAGGGAAAAGGGGCAGAGTTGAGAAAAAGGGTGACAGGTACGGCGGACACATGGAGGAAAAGATGGAGCCAAATAAAGGAGCGCGGAGAGAGACAGGTCAGGAAAAGAGAGAAGGTCGGGGTCAAGGAAGGGGTGGTACAGAAGAGAGAATAGACAAATTATAGAGACAGGGAGGAAGGAGTGGGACGAGAGTGGGAGACCAGCCAGGAAGTAGGAGCAGGGAAGAGGAGAAGGCAGAAAGGCGAGATGGGGGAAAAAAATAGGTCAGGCTGCAACACAGCGAGGCCCCGCCCCACACTTCAACACCACGAGGCCCCGCCCCACTTAGGGCCTGCCCTCAACACTCCTCACCCGCGTGTTGTTCCGTTCCGCCTTCAGCTCTGCAATCTCTTCCTCCCTCTCCAGCAGTTGCTCCCGACATAAGTTCAGCTCCTTTGTCAGAGCTGCAAACTCCTGTCCAGACATTGGCAGGATCCGGACATTCAGCTCAATCCTTTCCCTATCTCCTTCATTCCCTGGGACTGTAAGTTTGAAGGTCCCGCCCTCCCTGCTAAGTCCCGCTCTCCTTTGCCACACAGGCCCCGCCCATTAACAGCAAGCCTCGCCCAGACTCCTCCCTTCCAGGCGCCAAGCCCGGCCCCTTCCGGACTGCCTTCTTCCCCGAGGCCCCGCCCCTCATGCCCCGCCCAGACCTGGGGCAGCGCGATGCTGAGCTGACGCTGCAGCGAGTCCTTCTCGTGGCCAAGCTCGCGCAACCGCAGCTGCGCTGTAGCCAGCCCGTCCTGTGCCTCGCGCAGCGTCTCCAGCAGGCGCTCGCGCTCCGTGAGCATCGTGACCATGAGGCGCTCCAGCTCCCCGCCCGCCTCGTCCGGGCCCAGCGCCGAACCCCGCCGGCCATCCTCGCTGATGGTGGGCATCACCTCGCACATCATGGCGGCGGTGCGGGCCTGCGGGGCGGGGAGGGGCAAGGAATAGACCGGCCTTGTCAAGGCACAACAGAGAAACTGAGGCACGGCCACTCGGATACCATGTAGGAGAAACAGTTGGGGCAAACCAAGCACTACACAGAAGAAACTGAGGCCCAGGCACTCTGATCATGACACAGGGAAACAGGCACCGTCACCCTCTCACTCCACCAGGGAAACCAAAGATTGGCCGCGAGGTGCTGTCAGAGGAAACTGAGGCCTATTTTTCTTTTTTATTTTCCTTTCCTTTTTTTTTTTTTTTTTGTTGTTGTTGAACTGGAGTGCAGTGATGCGATCTCGGCTCACTGCAACCTCCGCCTTCCCGGTCCCAGTTCAAGCAATTCTCCTGCCTCAGCCTCCTGAGTAGCTGGGATTACAGGAACGCGCCACCATGCCCAGCTAATTTTTGTATTTTTAGTAGAGATAGGGTTTCACCATGTTGACCAGGCTGGTCTTGAACTGCTGACCTCGTGATCTGCCTGCCTTGGCCTCCCAAAGTGCTGGGATAACAGGCGTAAGCCACCGTGCCTGACCTTTCTTTCTTTTTTTTTCTTTTTGGTAGAGACAAGGTCTCACTATGTTGCCCAGGCTGGTCTCAAACTCCTGGACTCAAGGGATCCTCCTGCCTCGGCATCCCAAAGTATGCCACCATGCCTGTGCCATTGCTTTTAGGAAAACAGTCCTGCCGGGCGCGGTGGCTCAAGCCTGTAATCCCAGCACTTTGGGAGGCTGAGACGGGCGGATCGCGAAGTCAGAAGATCGAGACCATCCTGGCTGACACGGTGAAACCCCGTTTCTACTAAAAAATACAAAAAACTAGCCGGGCGAGGTGGCAGGCTCCTGTGGTCCCAGCTGCTGGGGAGGCTGAGGCAGGAGAATGGCGTAAACCCGGGAGGCAGAGCTTGCAGTGAGCTGAGATCCGGCCACTACACTCCAACCTGGACGACAGAGGGGGACTCCCTCTCCAAAAAAAAAAAAAAAAAAAAAAAAAAGGGAAACAGTCCTGGCTACCTGGGTGAGAGGATTTGGGAAAACTGAGGTCAGACTCCATCAGACATTGGCAGTAAACCTAAGCCTAGCTCACTCAAAGGTACCAAAGCTGGGTGACCCTGGCATCGTGTAAGTGAATGTGGAGAAAATCAGTTTCTATCTAGTCTGGCTCTACTAAGTATCCCCCTCAACCCACTGCACGGGTAGGAAAACTGAGGCCCAGACCAGAACCATGCCTTAAGAATGCCAAAGGGCCAGGGACCCAGGATTAGGTCACTAGGATGTGGTTACCTGTATAATGTCACAGGGTTGGTCTCTACTAGCCAGCCCAACTCCGCCTCCTTCAATTTCCTTCAGGCCCCTCCTCCCCCCAGGCCCCAGGGTGCACAGCTCCTCCGCCAGGACCCAGGAGTTCTGGGATGCTTCCCCCGACTCCAGCCCCAGCCCTCTTGGAGCTATACCCAAGGGCGGGGGACAAGGAAGGGGCGGGGTTTCTGGAGCAGGAAGGCGGGACTTGGGTGCCTGGAACTAGGGATAGGGCGGAGATGAAGCCAGGCCCACTGAACCGCTCCCTCCACACACATCAGGTCCGACGGGTCCAGCTGGCCCGGCCGAAAGCAGGAGGGACTTTCACTCAGTTCCTTCTTTACCTTCTCCCCCTGCGAGCAGCGCATAACCGGTTCTGACCGTGGATAATTGCCAGCCCCACCCAGTATGTGGACTATGTCCAAAGCCTGGGACTGGGGCCCTGGACTCCTGTGAGGAGTCCAGGGCTCCTCCTCTCCTGTGAGGAGAGGAGGGCCTGAGGGCCGTGGGCCCTGGGAGAGGAGGCAACTGGGTTCCTGTCTCCTTGGATGTTTGAAGTGGTGCATCTGAGAATCTCCTTGGATGTTTGAAGTGGTGCATCTGAGAATCTAGGCAGGCGAATCCCACACTCAGGGGAAAGATTCACAGGAAAACGATTCTAAGAGGGCAAGCCAGCCATAGGCCAAAAACCAGCATGGTTTTCTTTTTTTTTTTTTTTTTTTTTGAGACGGAGTCTCACTCTATCGCCCAGGCTGGAGTGCACTGGCACGATCTCGGCTAACTGCAACCTCCGCCTCCCGGGTTCAAGCGATTCTCCTGCCTCAGCTTCCGGAGTAACTGGGACTACAGGCTCGTGCCGCCACGCCTGGCTAATTATTATTCTTTTTTTAGTAGAGACGGGGTTTCACCGTGTTAGCCAGGATAGGCTAAATCTCCTGACCTCATGATCCCGCCCACCTCGGCCTCCCAAAGTGCTAGGATTAAAGGCATGAGCCACCTCACCCAGCCCCAATATGATATCTAAAACCAGCAACCCACTCAGACGATGCAACACAGATGTTTTAGGGAGGCTGTTCCAGAGCCTTAAATTCACCGAGAAGGAAATAAAAAACACAGCAAGGCTGGACATAGAACCTAGAAAGTTACTACACACAGTACAGGGTGAGGAATAGACGTATGCTTCCACGCTTTCATTGGCTTGGAGTAAGAACTGCTCATAGGACTAAGCAGAGTAATCTAGAACTATGTTCTGAAGCCTATAATCTAGAACCAGCCAAGAGCAACCCAATAACTTAGTGTCCAGGTCACCCCAGAACCCCACATACGTAATGACACCCATGAATATACCTTATGCAATACATAGCAAACATAGTCAGCAGATAAAATCTAGAACTCAGAACCTGCTAGGGATGAAGGTATAACACAGAATACAGCAGGGGGCCGGGCGCGGTGGCTCGCGGCTGTAATCCCAGCACTTTGGGAGGCCGAGGTGGGAGGATCGCTCGAGCCCAGGGGTTCGAGACCAGCCTGGGAAACATGGTGAAACCCCATTTGTACAAAAAAAAAAAAAAAATACAAAAATTAACCAGTCTTATAACCCGGTCTCGAAATAAATAAATAAATGGATTTTTTAAATTTAATTACATTTTTAAAAAATAATATAGCAGCAAGAGTCACATCCTTGGTTTTGTCATGTATCTAAGAGTTTGCTTGGAACTTAGAAGTGTCTATGGGTTGGGGAGGGGGAGGGATCAAAAGGATGCATGTTGAGAATTGAGCATTTCCTGGAATAAAGACTGAGCTGGCAAAGGAGGAGGGTTGTTCTGGAAATAAGGACATTTCTAGGCTGAAGTCTCCAGAATAAGAGAGAGCCTAGAACAAGCTTAGAATGCCAAAGTGGCAGATGGAGGATAAAACCCACGATCCACCAGGGGACAAGTTCTAAACTAAGGCTGCACTGGGGAAAAAATGACAGAAAATGAATGGGCCTAGAACCTAGAACTGGGGGAAGGAAAACATTATGTAGAACACTTCATTGGGAATCTTTTACATTTAAGAATATGAGGCCGGGTGCCGTGGTTCACGCCTGTAATCCCAGCATTTTGGGAGGCTGAGCCGGGTGGATCATTTGAGGTCAGGATTTCGAGACCAGCCTGGCCAACATGGTGAAACCCCGTCTCTACTAAAAACACAAATATTAGCCAGGCGTGCACTACCACGTGGTGGTACACGCCTGTAATCCCAGCTACTCGGGGGGCTGAGGCAGGAGAACTTGCTTGAACCTGGGAGGCGGAGGTTGCAGTGAGCCGAGATTGCGCCACTGCACTCCAGCCTGGGCGACAAAGTGAGACTCAGTCTCAAAAAAAAAAAAAAAAAGTGAATTTAAGGCCAGGCACAGTGGCTCATGCTTGTAATTCCAGCACTTTGGAAGGCCAAGGTGGGAGAATAGCTTCACTGGAGATGAGCCTCAGTAACATGAGACCCAATGTCTAAACAACAATTACAGGCCAGGCACGGTGGTTCACGCCTGTAATCCTAGCACTTTGGGAGGCAGGAGAGGGATGACTTGAGGTCAGGAGTTTGAGACCAGCCTGGCCAACATAGTGAAACCCTGTCTTTACTAAAAATACGAAAATAACTAGCCAGGCATGGTGGCATGTGCCTGTAGTCCCAGCTACTTGGGAGGCTGAGGCAGGAGAATTGCTTGAACCATGAGGCAGAGGTTGCAGTGAGCTGAGATCACACCACTGCACTCCAGCCTGGGTGACAAAGCAAGACTCCATCTGAAAAATAAAATAAAAACTAAACAACAGGCTGGGCACAGTGGCTTATGCCTGTAATCCTAGCACTTTGGGAGGCTGAGGCCGGTGGATCACGAGATAAGGAGATGAAGACCATCCTGGCTAACACGGTGAAACCCTGTCTCTACTAAAAATATGAAAAATTAGCCGGGTGTGGTGGTGGGCGCCTGTAGTCCCAGCTACTCGGGAGGCTGAGGCAGGAGAATGGCGTGAACCTGGGAGGCGGAGCTTGCAGTGAGCCGAGATGGAGCCACTGCACTCCAGCCTGCGCGACAGAGCGAGACTCCGTCTCAAAAAAAAAAAAAAAAGCTAAACAACAACAAAAAAGAATGTACAATTAGATAGAACTTAGAACCTAAAACAGGGAAACAGGGAAGGGCATTCTAGAATCAATAGCGCAAATTAGGAAGCCTAGAGCACATACTTGGAACACACACATTTTAGAAGTTAGATTGTCCCTGGGAAGAGAATGGAATTTAGAACAATGTGGCTGAAACGTGGAACACACTTGAAATGAACATTTAGCAAAGAAGGAAGGGCTGGTTGCTAAAACTTTGGAACATGTCTGAGGATGCGGTGGGATCAGAATCTGGCTCAGGGGTCTTATCTAAACATTTGAAAAAACAAAGGCTGGGCACAGTGGCTCATGCCTATAATCCCAGCACTTCGGGAGGCCGAGGCAGGCGATCACCTGAGGTTGGCAGTTTGAGACCAGTCTGACCAACATGGAGAAACCCCGTCTCTACTAAAAATACAAAAAATTAGCCGGGCTTGGTGGCGGGCGCCTGTAATCCCAGCTACTCAGGAGGCTGAGACAGGAGAATCACTTGAACCCGGGAGGTAGAGGTTGTGGTGAGCCAAGACTGTACCATTGCACTCCAGCCTGGGTGACAAGAGCAAAACTCTGTCTCAAAAAAAAAAAAAAAAAGGGAAAAGACATGCCTAGAATTTGGCATCTGGCCTAGAACTCAGACCATGCCTGGAATGAAAATGGAACACAGAACAGACATCAGCCGGGAGTGTTCTTGTGTTTAGAAGGAATCTAGAACATGGAGCAAAGCAAGAGCACATGTGCAACAAGAAATATGACCGGGCTGGGCGTGGTGGCCATGCCTGTAATCCCAGCACTTTGGGGAGCCGAGGGAGAAGGATCGCTTGAGCCTAGGAGTTTCAGACCAGTCTGGGCAACATGGTGAAGCCCCCATCTCTACCAAAAAAAAAAAAAAATATATGAGACGGAGTTTCACTCTTGTTGCTCAGGCTGGAGTGCAATGACTCGATCTCAGCTCAATGCAACCTCCACCTCCCAGGTTTAAGCAACTCTCCTGCCTCAGCCTCCTGAGTAGCTAGGATTACAGGCATGTGCCACCACGCCTGGCTAATTTTGTATTTTTGGTAGAGACAGGGTTTCTCTACGTTGTCCAGGCTGGTCTCAAAATCCTGA
>NW_022326896.1:16164-19585 GCF_002776525.5 Piliocolobus tephrosceles | reverse complement strand
CACACACACACACTCATCCACACTCACACCACACACACACTGTCGTCACTCACACCACACACACACACTCTCACACTCACACATTCACACACACACACTCACTTCCTCTTGTTCCTTCGGTCCTTGTCTCCTGGGCCTGTCAGCTTGGCTAGTCCCAGAGGGTCAGTGGCCAGTGTCTCATCGGAGGGTGTTCCAGCTGGAGGCAGGGAGGGGTTGAAATTTGGAAAATCTCAAGGGGGAGGCAGAATCTTTCGTGCTGGAGGTGATGAGAAAAATGCAGGAAAGGCAGAGGCCCTGAGGGAGTAGTGAGTGAGGCCACATCGAGGAAGTGATAAAGCCAGACAAGCGCCCATGAATTGGAGTCATCCCCAAAATACGGCTGGATGCACTGGGCTGTCCTTAGTAAGGTGGCGGCGCTGTGCTGGTAAATGCCTAACAACTGGCTCCTTGGGAAGGCAGAAGGGGATCCCTGATTTGTAGCATTTGTCCATTTCCGTAGTGTAAATAATCCCACCATGGCCAATTTCAAGCTACCAGTGTGATATCAGCCAATTCCTGAAATAGCGGATCTCCTGAGGCAGTGAGAGCAGGCTCCAGCACACCACAGGAAGGTGCCCTGCCTTGAGGATGCCCCACCCTCTTCCTCTGTTTAAAAAATAGGTGACCAGGCGCGGTGGCTCACACCTGTAATCCCAGCGCTTTGGGAGGCTGAGGCGGGTGGATCACTAAGTCAGGAGATCAAGACCATCCTGGCTAACATGGTGAAACCCCGTCTCTACTAAAAATACAAAAAATTGGCCGGGCGAGGTGGCGGGCGCCTGTAGTCCCAGCTACTCGGGAGGCTGAGGCAGGAGAATGGCATGAACCCGGGAGGCAGAACTTGCAGTGAGCCGAGATTGTGCCACTGCACTCCAGCCGGAGTGACGGAGCGAGACTCCGTCTCAAAAAAAAAAAAAAAAAAAAGTAAATGAGTCTGTAATCCCAACACTTTGGGAGGCCGAGGCTGGTGGATCACCTAAGGTCAGGAGTTCAAGACCAGTCTGGCCAACATGGCGAAACCCTATCTCTACTAAAAATACAAAAAAAAAAAAAAAAAAAGGTAGCCAAGCATGGTGGTAGGTGCCTGTAGTCCCAGCTGCTTAAGAGGCTGAGGCAGAAGAATTGCTTGAACCCAGGAGGTGGAAGTTCCAGTGAACCAAGATTGTGCCACTGCATTCCAGCCTGGGTGACAGAGCGAATCTCCGTCTCAAAACAACAACAACAAAAACCAAACAACAACAACAACAAAAATAGGTAAAGGAAATCAATTCATTTACCCACCCAGTCACCCAAGCAGGCCCCAGAGTGCCTTTCCTTTTTCCTCTTCCTCCTGCCTACCTTGGCAAGCTGTGTTCCTTCCAAATTCTAAATAAATCACCAAATGAATGAAGACATGACTGAAGTCAAATGAACATACAAAGAAGAAGAAAGGAAGGAAGGGAGGAAGGAACAAAGGAGGGAAGGGTTAGAGTGAGGTACTCACCCAGAGAAGAGCTGTCCCGGCCTGGGGGTCCCATTCGTCCCTTCTCTTTCTTGCCAAAGAGACGGCCTATGGAGGACTTGATGCTCTTCTTCTTGGGGGCTTTGTGCAGGGAGTCTGGGGTACCCTCACTGGGAAAGAAGGAGAGAATGAGAGCATATCCCGGCTGGGATGCCTCCTCTCCTCCCAAGTCCTTGTCCACCCCCTTCTCATCTTCCCAAGCCAGCCTCTTCCTGTCCCTATCCCTTGTCCCTGCTGACCTTCCCCGTGAGGGTCCCCCATCTTCCAGGGACCCCGCCTGCAGTGCCAAGGCCTGGGTCATTCTTTCAAGACGGGCAGAGCGGGGAGTGGGTGGTGGGGTGTCTCCTGGGATGGCCGGCCCCTCCCCTCGTGGAGCTCCAGCTTCCTCCTTAGGGACATGATTCTGAGGACAGAGGGCACAGATGCTGGACTGAGTTCAAGGAGTCATGTCGGGGGCGCTTTATTAACTGAGATGTCTACTGAGGGGTGTGCGGGGTGACCCTGGTTTAGAACAATATCCAAAGGTAGTCTAGCTCAAGTGAGGGTGAGTTGCAGAAACTTTTTTTTGTTGAGATGGAGTTTCGCTCTGTCACCCAGGCTAGAGTGCAGTGGCGTGATCTCGGTTCACTGCAAACTCTGCCTCCTGGGTTCACGCCATTCTCCTGCCTCAGCCTCCCGAGCAGCTGGGACTACAGGCGCCCGCCACCACGCCGAACTGATTTTTTGTATTTTTAGTAGAGACGGGGTTTCACCGTGTTAGCCAGGATGGTCTCGATCTCCTGACCTCGCAATCTGCCTGCCTTGGCCTCCCAAAGTGCTGGGATTACAGGCGTGAGCCACCGCGCCCAGCCCAGAAACTTTTTAAAATCCTATGCAGAAACTTGATGCATGAGAAATAAAAGTAGACCAGATCTGACTAAAGTGAAAGTTAGGGTTCAAGAACCCAGTGACTCCACCTCCCCTTTGCTCTTTGAGTTTGAACCTTTAGGGAAAGCTAAGGTTGCTTTGGAAAACCACTGCTATGAGGGGTTACTGTTGTTCACTGCGGAGCCCTGCTTCGGACCTCTCCCCATCCCCCTACTAGGCTGGGGAGACTTCAGAACACTCACAGCCTTGTCGGTGCCCTCACGGGCAGGGCTAGGGGGTGCCAGGCGGGGAGTTGAGTGGCCAGAGCTGGGAGGGGAGGGGCTGGCAAGGGTAGAGGTGGTGAGGGAGGGGGGCAGGGAGCAGCTGCTGCGGTAGCGGCCCAACGAGTCCAAGCCAGAGCTGGACACCCGGCTCTCCAGCTCCTCTGCCCTCTGTTCTGTTGTCTCCTTCTCCTCTTGGATCAGCCTGAGGAGGGAAATAGGGGAAACTGGGTAAGGGGCCGCAGCAGACAGTGGGAGAGGGAATCTGGGAGCACAAGGGGCCAGAAAGGCTTGGTGGGAACAAGGGGAATTCTGGGGAAGGTGCAATGACATCAGAGGGCTTTGGTGGGTTTCCGAAGGACTCCCAGGCTCAAGGAGAGTCAAGGAGTCCTGATAGTCTCAGGAAGTCATTGCAGGATTAGGGCTGTCAAGGCGATCAAGGTCTCATCAGGGTGGCCCTGATGATAGTGGTTTGGAAAATCATGAAGGAATTACTGTGGACAAAAGGTCAAGTTCAAGGTGGACTGTAAGAGCAAGGTCATAACAGGAGCAGTGTGAGATCAGGGACTCAGGTCACTCTAGGATCTGGGAAGGGCATGGAGTCATTCAGTATGGAAGGTGGTGGTCACGGTATATTTGCTGAAGGCTCATGGGGAGTGTGTTATAGCAGAATTGCTGAATATGGTCATTGCTGGTGAATCACGGTAGACGTTACATCACTGGGGGCTTCTTTTTTTTTTTTTTTTTTTTTTTT
>NW_022326896.1:10767-16064 GCF_002776525.5 Piliocolobus tephrosceles | reverse complement strand
GTTAGCCAGGATGGTCTCGATCTCCTGACCTCGTGATCCGCCTGTCTTGGCCTCCCAAAGTGCTGGGATTACAGGCTTGAGCCACCGCGCCCGGCCACACTGGGGGCTTCTTAATAAGTTAGGGATGTTTTTTATATTAGAAATTCTTGGTATATGGAGTTGAAGTTTTTGTTTGTTTTTTGAGACAGAGTCTCGCTGCTCTGTCGCCCAGGCTGGAGTGCAGTGGTGCCATCTCGGCTGACTGCAAGCTCCGCCTCCTGGGTTCAAGCGATTCTCCTGCCTCAGCTTCCCGAGTAACTGGGACTACAGGCTCTTGCCGCCACACCCGGCTAATTATTATTATTTTTTTTAGTAGAGACAGGGTTTCACCGTGTTAGCCAGGATGGTCTCGATCTCCTGATCTCATGATCCGCCTGCCTCGGCCTCCCAAAGTGCGGGATTACAGGCGTGAGCCACCGCGCCCAGCCCGGAGGTGAAGTTTTTGATTAGGGCATTAGGATGAAATTCTTGGTGTTTGAGGTTGGGAACCTTGTGTTGTCTTGAGATTCTTAGGGTAGTGGGAGACTCTGGGCACTCGTTATGTGAAACCACAAAATTGACGGCATAATGGAAGATTCTTGGTGCATTGAGAGGAACTGGGGTATTTTGGGGTGCAGTCTTTGGTGTGTTGGGGAATGGTTAGTACTGGCTGCGGGTATATGTGTAGGTAGCACATAGAAGACTTCTGAGTGTATCTTAGGGGATGCCTGGACAGTGGAGTGAGTGTTGGGCTGGAAGAATTCCTGTGGATGGTGTAAGAGGAGATGGACTCAGGCTTTCAGGTCTCCAGAGCCAAAAGGGCTGTGGAGTCAGCTCAGGCAGGGCAGGGCAGGCCAGGGCTCACTTGATCTCCTTGTTGATGGCCTCCAGCTGCTCCTGAAGCATGATGGCCAGCGTCTGCACGTCAGCCTGCCCACTGGGGGACAGCAGCTCGGCCCCAAACATCCCCTCTGTCTCCTCCTCATCTGAGCCGTCCAGCTCCCCAGGGAATGGGGGTGGTATGGAGCCCGCAGGGGCAGACCGCTCCCAATCCTGTCCCTGTGTGGGGACAGAGCGACATCAGGTGGGTGGGGGCCGAGGTTGGCACTGGGTCTTGGCTCATGATCCTGACCTTTCCTAATCTCACTGATGCTTTTCCCAGCCCAGCTTTATTTCTTTGTTTTTTAATTTTTTCTTGAGACAGTGTCTCTCTCTGTCGCCCAGGCTGGAGTACAGTGGCGCAATCTCGGGTTACTGCAACCTCTGCCTCCCAGGTTCGAATGATTCTTCTGCCTGTCTCCTCAGTAGCTGGGATTACAGGTGCCCGCTACCACGCCCGGCTAATTTTTGCATTTTTCCTAGAGACGCTATTTTGGCAAGGCTGCTCTCAAACTCCTGACCTCAAGTGATCTGCCTGCCTCGGTGCCAGCAAGTGTTGGGATTACAGGCATGGACACCCCTGCCCGGCCTCCAACTTCTTCTCTTGACAGGTCCCTGTCCTTGATCCCTCCCCGAACCCTCTCCAAGCCACGCCCACAGCCATGACTCCATTCCTGCCCCTGATTCCCATGACTCAGCTGGCTCACCTAACCCCGCCTACTCTGGGATTCCATATGCCCCTCCCAGTCCCATCATCATTATTTTCAGGTTCTCACCAGGTGGCAGGACATCCACAGGAGACATCCAGGCAAGAGGGTTGCAGGGAAGGAGAGAAGAAAGGGTGAGTGGGTGAGTCCAGGAGATCCTGCCCCTCAACTCAGCTTCCTCCCAGAGTCCCACGGATTTAGCTCCACTTCCTACTGCTGCCCACCCAAGCCCTGCTCAGTCCAGGCTCCAGAGGCAGCTGCTGACCTTGGAGGGCTCCTCCTTGACCCCCGACCAGCGGCCCCTCTTGCCTGCCCGACCACTGCCAGCCACATAGGGATCCAGGTGGGCACCAGAAGGTAATGTGGGTGCCTGAGAGTAACGGAGCTCCAGGGCACTGCCAGGAAGAGACCTGTGGGCGTGAGGAAAGCAGTCAGGGACCAAGGGGTCAGGAAAAGGGCACAGAGGTAAGGGGTCACAGAGACAGACCTAGGGCCAGGGCCCTGAAGTCAGGGTCAAGGAGCCAGGCCTGGTGACTCAGGCCTGTAATCCCAGCACTTTGGGAGGCCGAGGTGGGCAGATCACTTGAGGTCAAGAGTTCGAGACCAGGCCAACATGGTGAAGCCCCGTCTCTACTAAAACTTTAAAAATTATGGCCGGCATGGTGAAGCCCCGTCTCTACTAAAACTTTAAAAATTATGGCCAGTGCGGTGGCTCACTCCTGTAATCCCAGCCCTTTGGCAGGCCGAGGCGGGCGGATCACCTGAGGTCAGGAGTTCGAGACCAGCCTGACCAACATAGTGAAACCCTGTCTCTATTAAAAATACAAAAATTAGCTGGGCATGGTGGTGCCTGCCTGTAATCCCAGCTACTTGGAAGGCTGAGGCAGGAGAATCACTTGAACCTGGGAGGCGGAGGTTGCAGTGAGCCAAGATAGCACCACTGCACTCCAGCCTGGGCAACAAGAGCGAAACTGCATCTCAAAAAAAAAAAAAATTAGCTGGACATGGTGGTAGGTTCCTGTAATCCCTGCCACTCTGGAGGCTGAGGCAGGAGAATCACTTGAACCGGGGAGGCAGAGGTTGCAGTGAGCTGAGATCGTGCCACTGCACTCTAGCCCGGGCAACAGAGTGAGACTCTGTCTCAAAAGAAAGAAAAAGCAAATAAATAAAGTCAGGGTAAAAAAACCAGAGGGGGCTAAGCGCGGTGCCTCACATCTGTAATTCCAGCACTTTGGGAGGCCAAGGCGGGAGGATCACTTGAGGTCTGGGGTTCCAGACCAGCCTGGCCAACATGGCAAAACCCCGTCTCCACTAAAACTACAAAAATTAGCCGGCTGTGGTGGCGTACGCCTGTAGTCCCCTACTCCGGTGGTTGAGGGACGAGAATTGCTTGAACTCAGGAGGTGGAGGTTGCAGTGAGCCAGAATCGTGCCACTGCATTCCAGCCTGGGTGACAGAGTAAGACTCTGTCTCAAAAAAACAAACAAAAAACAAACAAACAAACAAAAAACCAGAGGGATCAGTAGAAGTTTTGGGAGGATAGGAAGTGGGGATTAGAAGGGAGGAGCTTGGCCAACAGGGCTCCATGGTGGAGGCAGGGCAGGAGGGCTGCTGTCACCTGGAGTAGGAGGATGGTGGCCTCCCCCGCAGCTGGTCGATCTCCATCTGCATCCGCTCCATTTCGGCCAAGAGCTGCTCCTGGGGGCCGGTGTTGGAGGTGTCGGGTTAGAATCTGCTCCACCCAGGAGGAACAGACCCTGCCAGACTTGCGGATCCTAGCCTCAGCAAACACTGCCCCAACCTCCTCCTCCTGTCCCCTCAGGGCCCCCTACCTTGTTTAGCAGCAGCTCATCCTGAAGCTTCTTCATGTTGGCTATCTCCTCGCTCAGGGAGTTCTGTGGAGACAGAGGTGAAGTGAGGGAGTGGGACCTGAGAGGGGCACGCCCGTGGGGCTGCAGGCAGCTCCCAATGCACACAGACAGGCCTGAGGGGACCCAGGAGGAATGAGATGGACAAATGGTGAGTTTCGGGGGAGCAGGGACAACGATGTTTCTGGGGAGAGAAGCCCCGGGATGCAACACCCTGTGCAATCTCAGAGGGTTCAGGGTTTGGGGGTCCATGAGGTTGGAGGCTTTGGGCAAAGTCAAGGACTTGAGGCATGGGTGCCCCAGAATTCGGCTCTTGGAACGTCTAGAATAGGTGAAAAAGCGGGTCTGGGCAATACAGCAGAGAAGGCTGCCCAACTCAGGATGCCGCGGTTTAGGGAAGCCTCCGATAACAGATCTGAGAGAAAGGCCTGGGCCTCAGGATTCCAGCAAGAGGTAGTCCCAGAATTCCGCGTCCCGCAGTCCTGGATGGGGGGCGCACCTTCTCCTCCAGCGCCCCCATGCGCTCCTTGAGGTGAAGCTGTAAGCGCTCGTTGGACTCGCTTAGCAGCTTGTCCACCGTCTCCGACAGCCGCTTATTGTGGTCATCGTTCATCTTCTCCCGCTGCCGGGCCTGTGCAAAGCAGAGCGGGGCGGGCGTGTTCAAGCCCACCCTGCCCAGACCACCACCCTTGATCTAAGCCCCGCCCCCGGGCTCCCAGCCTCCTCATTAAGCTCCGCCCCAGCCTCGAAGCCCCACCCTCTGTGCTGTCTTCCACCCCCTCACCCGCTGCAGCTCTTGATTCTTCTCTTCCAGCTGGGCCTCCAGCTGCCGAAGCCGCTCCTCGAAATTCCCATGACGTTCCTCAGCCTAGAGGATGGAACTCATGGCGTGTGACTTACCCTTCCAGGATCAGTCAGGCTCCGAACCCCACCTCCTCCAAGGTTGAGCGCCAGGCCCCGCCCCCACAGCGCCAGGCTCCTCCCCTGCAGCTATGAGTCAGGCCCCGCCCCTGCGCCTAGTCCACTTTTTCAGGACCTATTCCTTTCCTCTCAGGCCACCCGTCCTTTCAGTCCAGGCTACAGAACCCCGCTCCCATCCGTCCTACGTGCAAACCTCCAGGCCCTCCTCATTCCAAGTGCTGTCCCTTTCCCAGCCCCTAGGCCTCACACTTTCCCCCAAATCCAGGGTTCTGACCTCGCTCCTACCTCTCCAGATCTGCGACCCTGCCTCCTCTAAGCCCCACGCCTTCCCCACGCAAGGTCGCGACCCAAGTCCTCCCCGCACCTTGTTGAGCGCCGCCACGCGCTGCGCTAGCTGCGCCTCTATCTCGGGCAAGGTCTCCGCCTTCTGCAGCGTCTGCTGCAGCTTCTGCTTGGCATCGTCCAACCACTCGGCCAGCTGACGGCTCTTCTCTTCACTCTGGGGGAGGGAGAGGCGCGGGAGGGGACGGGCTGCGTCACCTGGGCCCCGGTGCCGCCCCATTGTCCCTCCCGGGCTGCGCCCCCACCTGCCGATACAGTGACTCCTTGCTAGCTAACTCGTTCTCCAGTTTGTCGTTGGCGTCGTGCAGAGACGTGGCCTCGCGCTGGGCGCTCAGGTAGCGCTTCTCCAGCGTCGTAATCCGCTCCTCCATATCTTCCCTCTGCGCCAGCGCCTGCGGAGGTGGCAAAGGGCCCTGTGGACTGCGAGCCCCTGGGGAAGCGAATGGGGCATCCCCTTGTTTCCTGGTAAACAAAGTGCCCTGACACAGGAGTCAGAATGGTGGTATCACACCTGCTAAGAGCTCCCAGGACTAGCCCATCCTTTTTTTTTTTTTTTTTTTTT
>NW_022326896.1:8993-10667 GCF_002776525.5 Piliocolobus tephrosceles | reverse complement strand
CCGGATCTCAGCTCACTGCAAGCTCCACCTCCTGGGTTCACGCCATTCTCCTGCCTCAGCCTCCCGAGTAGCTGGGACTACAGACGCCCGCCACCTCGCCCGGCTAGTTTTTTGTATTTTTTAGTAGAGACGGGGTTTCACCGTGTTAGCCAGGATGGTCTCGATCTCCTGACCTCGTGATCCGCCCGTCTCGGCCTCCCAAAGTGCTGGGATTACAGGCTTGAGCCATCGCGCCCGGCCAACTAGCCCATCTTAAGTCCCTGCCGCCTGCGAGTTAAAATGGTGGTGCTACACCTCCCATGAGCTTCTAGGACGCTGCAGGCTCAGGTCCCTTAGGAGTGAGGGATCTGAAGCCTGTAGGATGTGAAGGCTCCATTCCAGCCCTTTCCTCAAAACCCAGGGCTTGGATTTTTCACTAATTTCTGGCATACAGCAGACTTAGAATCAAACAGCAAGTGTCCTGTGGTCTCATGGGAAATAAGGATCCCTTCTACCTAGAAGACAACACCTCCCAAGAACTACCACGGTACCAGAGGCTTGGAACCCCAAAAGAGGTGCTCCAAGGTCCATGGGAGATGGACCCCCATCTGGTAGCCCACGTGGTGGGGCTACATTTCCCAATAGCCCCCGTGGCTATTCAGGCTTTTTTAAAAAATCCCAGATGAAGACTCTCTCTCTCTCTTTCCTTTTTTTTTTTTTTTTTTTTTGGGGGACGGGGTTTTTCTCTCTCCCCCCGGCTGGGGTGCAGTGGTGCGATCTCGGCTCACTGCAACCTCCACCTCCTGGGTTCAAGCAATTCTCCTGCCTCCGCCTCTCCAGTAGCTGGGATTACAGGCACCCGCTACCATGCCTGGCTAATTTTTGTATTTTCAGTAGAGATAGGGATTTCACCATGTTGGCCAGGCTAGTCTTGAACTCCTGACCTCAGGTAATCTGCCTGCCTCGGCCTCCCAAAGTGCTAAGATTACAGGCGTGAGCAACCGCGCTCGGTCTCTTTTTCTTTTTCTATTTTTTTCTTTTTCTTTTTTTGGCGGAGTTTCACTCTAGCACCCTGGCTGGAGTACAGTGGTACGGATCTCGGCTTAGTGCAACCTCCACCTCCCAAGCTCAAGTGATTCTTATGCCTCAGCCTTTCTAGTGGCTGGGACTAAAGGCACCTGCCATCACTCCCGGCTATTTTTTTTTTTTAAGTAGAGACAGGGTGTCACTGTGTTGCCCAGGCTAATCCTAGTGCTCACTCTTCTTTCTCATCCACTGCCTTCAAGAATCCAGGTCCACGTTTCCCAGCAGCGCCCTGGGGTCACCGGGATTAGGATAAAGTGGCTTAAGCTAGGAAGGGGTGAAATACCCACAAAAGATGCCATTTAGAGGCTGGGCGCAGTGGCTCACACCCATAATCCCAGCACTTTGGGAAGCCAAGGCGAGCGGATCACTTGAGGTCAGGGGTTCGAGAGCAGCCTGGCCAATATGGTGAAACCCCCCATTTCTACTAAAGATTAAAAAAAAAAAAAAGCCAGGTATGGTGGCGCACATCTGTAGTCCCAGCTACTCAGGAGACTGAGGCAGGAGAATCGCTTGAACCGGGAGGCAGAGGTTACAGTGAGCCGAGATTGCACCACTGCACTCCAGCCTGGGTGATAGAGCAAGACTCCATCTCAAAAAAAAAAAAAAAAA
>NW_022326896.1:0-8893 GCF_002776525.5 Piliocolobus tephrosceles | reverse complement strand
CAAGACTCCATCTCAAAAAAAAAAAAAAAAAGACTGGGTGTGGTGGCTCACACCTGTAATCCCAACACTTTGGGAGGCCGAGGCGGGTGGATCACCTGAGGTCAGGAGTTCAAGACCAGCCTGGCCAACATAGTGAAACCCCATCTCTACTAAAAATAAAAAATAAAAACTAAATTAGCCAGGCGTGGTGGCAGGCACCTGTATTTCTAGCTACTTGGGAGCCTGAGGCAGGAGAATCGCTCGAACCCGGGAAGCAGAGGTGGCAGTAAGCCGAGATCATGCCACTGCACTCCAACCTGGACGACACAGCCAGACTCTGTCTCACAAAAGGAAAAAAAAAAAATCCATTTAGAGGCACCAGAGAAGGACCCAAAGTTAGGTAACAAAGTAATTAGGAGCAGTTATGGAGCGCCTACTCTGCGCCACAGCCTCACCCTCTGATGAGAATCATACATCTCCTTTCACAGGTGAGGAAACCGAACCTCAGAGAGGAGGAGTCACCCAGCCTGTGGACTGAATCGAGGTTCTGCCATTCATAAGCAATGAGCGAGGGAGAGCGCCACGGAAAGAAGCGGACCGAGGGCAGCCCACCTCCCTGGGGCCTCACCTCCTTGAGGTCGCGCTGCAGCTTGGAGTTGGCTTCCTCCGCCTTGCCCAGCTCGCGGTGCGCAGTGCCCAACTCCTCCTCCAGCTGGCTCATCTGACGGCACAGCACCGCCAGGCGCTCCCGCAGCTGGCACACCTCGGCACGTTGCCGCTCCAGGGCCTCCTCCAGCTCTGCTGTGCGCCGGTTGGAATCCCCGCCAGGACCCAGGCCATTGGCAAGCGTCTGGTGTGAGGGAAGGAAGGGACAAGATCTCAGAGTGTCTCCGAAGACACAGAGGAAATCCAAGGAGAAAGTCAATCAGCTGAAAGGAGATCAAAGATCAATATGGATCATGCTGGTCAGAGTCCACAGGGGTCAGTGAAGGAGGTCACAGAAGTTAGCTAGGTGACCTGAATCAGAGGTCAAAGCTCTGTGACAGTCTTAGAGGTGCATCCATCTTACGGCCAATGAGGATTATGCCAAACATTACAAACACCGTAACAAAGTCAGGGAGTTGAATGGAGCTCACAGGGAGGGACTTCCATGTCTCACCTGCCCATCCCCATCCTTGCCCGGCTCTTCCAGCCCTGACCGCCGCCTAGACAGCTGCTCTCGAAGGTTCAGAGTCTGGAAGTGTGAAAGGGGAATCAGCACAGGGGCTCCCTGAACCCCCAGCTCTACTTCTCACTGGCACTGGCCCTCTAAGGGGATAGACAGCCCCATCTGAGATGCCTCCGGTCGTGCTGGGGCCATGCCTACCCCACGGTTTACCCTTAGGCCCCGTCCCTCTTTATATCCCTCCTTAGCTGCCACCACGGAGGGCGTCTACCCTTACTCTTCCCCTTAGCCTCCTGGGCAAAGTTTCCGCTTTAGCCCCGCCTTTCCCCATCCAATCACTTCCTCCTTAGTCTCAGCCTGAGCCCCAGTCCCTGGTTCTACCCTTAATCTCACTCTCACTGGGAGGTTCTCTCCGTAGCACTGCTGTGTGCCCACTTAGGAACCCCACTGGTTTCTCTCCATAGTCCATCCCCATTGGTTGTCTGCCGTAGTCCTGCCCCAATAGATTCTTTCTGGAATCCACCCAACCGGCTCCGCCCCATGTGCAGCCCCTTAGCCCCTCCACTTGGATTCAACCTCCCCTTCTTGGCCACACCCACACCTCCTGATTGCTCAGTTCCAGCTCCTCCTCGAGCACTGCCACGCGCTCCAGCGCCATCCGCAGCCGCTCCCGGACCTGGGGATGGGGCAGGGCAATAGTCAGCTGGAGACCAGACCCAATTTAGGACAGTTGCCCCTGGCCCAGAACACCCCTGGGACGGATCCGATAGGGCAGCCTTGGGGCTCCTGTCTCCATAACGGGTATGCAGCCGCAACCAGCTATCCAGTCTGCCCCATCCACTGGTAGCCCCCATCCTGGTTTATTTTTCCGCTATCAACCAGTCAGTTCCCAGTCTATGTAACCTGTCCCAATCAATCACAGTCAACATTCTTCCAACTCAGAACATCCCCAACCAATCACGGCCAGAATCTCTCCCACTCAGAACAGCCTCAGTCAACTATGGGTTTCCATTCTCCACCCCTGCTCTTCTAATTCTCATACCTTCTCATCCAGGGCCTTGTGGTGCTCGAAGAGAGACTTTAGAGCCTTGAGTACTTCTACCTCCGAGGAGACCCCACCCGGGGACTGGGCCTGGCGCTTCACCACGGTCATGCGCAGTGACCTCTCGTGCCTGGACACCAGGCACTCCAGGTGTTCCAGGAGCAGCTACAGGCACACGGCATGGGGTCAAGGAAAAGAGGCAAGGGAAAAGGGGCAGAGTTGAGAAAAAGGGTGACAGGTACGGCGGACACATGGAGGAAAAGATGGAGCCAAATAAAGGAGCGCGGAGAGAGACAGGTCAGGAAAAGAGAGAAGGTCGGGGTCAAGGAAGGGGTGGTACAGAAGAGAGAATAGACAAATTATAGAGACAGGGAGGAAGGAGTGGGACGAGAGTGGGAGACCAGCCAGGAAGTAGGAGCAGGGAAGAGGAGAAGGCAGAAAGGCGAGATGGGGGAAAAAAATAGGTCAGGCTGCAACACAGCGAGGCCCCGCCCCACACTTCAACACCACGAGGCCCCGCCCCACTTAGGGCCTGCCCTCAACACTCCTCACCCGCGTGTTGTTCCGTTCCGCCTTCAGCTCTGCAATCTCTTCCTCCCTCTCCAGCAGTTGCTCCCGACATAAGTTCAGCTCCTTTGTCAGAGCTGCAAACTCCTGTCCAGACATTGGCAGGATCCGGACATTCAGCTCAATCCTTTCCCTATCTCCTTCATTCCCTGGGACTGTAAGTTTGAAGGTCCCGCCCTCCCTGCTAAGTCCCGCTCTCCTTTGCCACACAGGCCCCGCCCATTAACAGCAAGCCTCGCCCAGACTCCTCCCTTCCAGGCGCCAAGCCCGGCCCCTTCCGGACTGCCTTCTTCCCCGAGGCCCCGCCCCTCATGCCCCGCCCAGACCTGGGGCAGCGCGATGCTGAGCTGACGCTGCAGCGAGTCCTTCTCGTGGCCAAGCTCGCGCAACCGCAGCTGCGCTGTAGCCAGCCCGTCCTGTGCCTCGCGCAGCGTCTCCAGCAGGCGCTCGCGCTCCGTGAGCATCGTGACCATGAGGCGCTCCAGCTCCCCGCCCGCCTCGTCCGGGCCCAGCGCCGAACCCCGCCGGCCATCCTCGCTGATGGTGGGCATCACCTCGCACATCATGGCGGCGGTGCGGGCCTGCGGGGCGGGGAGGGGCAAGGAATAGACCGGCCTTGTCAAGGCACAACAGAGAAACTGAGGCACGGCCACTCGGATACCATGTAGGAGAAACAGTTGGGGCAAACCAAGCACTACACAGAAGAAACTGAGGCCCAGGCACTCTGATCATGACACAGGGAAACAGGCACCGTCACCCTCTCACTCCACCAGGGAAACCAAAGATTGGCCGCGAGGTGCTGTCAGAGGAAACTGAGGCCTATTTTTCTTTTTTATTTTCCTTTCCTTTTTTTTTTTTTTTTTGTTGTTGTTGAACTGGAGTGCAGTGATGCGATCTCGGCTCACTGCAACCTCCGCCTTCCCGGTCCCAGTTCAAGCAATTCTCCTGCCTCAGCCTCCTGAGTAGCTGGGATTACAGGAACGCGCCACCATGCCCAGCTAATTTTTGTATTTTTAGTAGAGATAGGGTTTCACCATGTTGACCAGGCTGGTCTTGAACTGCTGACCTCGTGATCTGCCTGCCTTGGCCTCCCAAAGTGCTGGGATAACAGGCGTAAGCCACCGTGCCTGACCTTTCTTTCTTTTTTTTTCTTTTTGGTAGAGACAAGGTCTCACTATGTTGCCCAGGCTGGTCTCAAACTCCTGGACTCAAGGGATCCTCCTGCCTCGGCATCCCAAAGTATGCCACCATGCCTGTGCCATTGCTTTTAGGAAAACAGTCCTGCCGGGCGCGGTGGCTCAAGCCTGTAATCCCAGCACTTTGGGAGGCTGAGACGGGCGGATCGCGAAGTCAGAAGATCGAGACCATCCTGGCTGACACGGTGAAACCCCGTTTCTACTAAAAAATACAAAAAACTAGCCGGGCGAGGTGGCAGGCTCCTGTGGTCCCAGCTGCTGGGGAGGCTGAGGCAGGAGAATGGCGTAAACCCGGGAGGCAGAGCTTGCAGTGAGCTGAGATCCGGCCACTACACTCCAACCTGGACGACAGAGGGGGACTCCCTCTCCAAAAAAAAAAAAAAAAAAAAAAAAAAGGGAAACAGTCCTGGCTACCTGGGTGAGAGGATTTGGGAAAACTGAGGTCAGACTCCATCAGACATTGGCAGTAAACCTAAGCCTAGCTCACTCAAAGGTACCAAAGCTGGGTGACCCTGGCATCGTGTAAGTGAATGTGGAGAAAATCAGTTTCTATCTAGTCTGGCTCTACTAAGTATCCCCCTCAACCCACTGCACGGGTAGGAAAACTGAGGCCCAGACCAGAACCATGCCTTAAGAATGCCAAAGGGCCAGGGACCCAGGATTAGGTCACTAGGATGTGGTTACCTGTATAATGTCACAGGGTTGGTCTCTACTAGCCAGCCCAACTCCGCCTCCTTCAATTTCCTTCAGGCCCCTCCTCCCCCCAGGCCCCAGGGTGCACAGCTCCTCCGCCAGGACCCAGGAGTTCTGGGATGCTTCCCCCGACTCCAGCCCCAGCCCTCTTGGAGCTATACCCAAGGGCGGGGGACAAGGAAGGGGCGGGGTTTCTGGAGCAGGAAGGCGGGACTTGGGTGCCTGGAACTAGGGATAGGGCGGAGATGAAGCCAGGCCCACTGAACCGCTCCCTCCACACACATCAGGTCCGACGGGTCCAGCTGGCCCGGCCGAAAGCAGGAGGGACTTTCACTCAGTTCCTTCTTTACCTTCTCCCCCTGCGAGCAGCGCATAACCGGTTCTGACCGTGGATAATTGCCAGCCCCACCCAGTATGTGGACTATGTCCAAAGCCTGGGACTGGGGCCCTGGACTCCTGTGAGGAGTCCAGGGCTCCTCCTCTCCTGTGAGGAGAGGAGGGCCTGAGGGCCGTGGGCCCTGGGAGAGGAGGCAACTGGGTTCCTGTCTCCTTGGATGTTTGAAGTGGTGCATCTGAGAATCTCCTTGGATGTTTGAAGTGGTGCATCTGAGAATCTAGGCAGGCGAATCCCACACTCAGGGGAAAGATTCACAGGAAAACGATTCTAAGAGGGCAAGCCAGCCATAGGCCAAAAACCAGCATGGTTTTCTTTTTTTTTTTTTTTTTTTTTGAGACGGAGTCTCACTCTATCGCCCAGGCTGGAGTGCACTGGCACGATCTCGGCTAACTGCAACCTCCGCCTCCCGGGTTCAAGCGATTCTCCTGCCTCAGCTTCCGGAGTAACTGGGACTACAGGCTCGTGCCGCCACGCCTGGCTAATTATTATTCTTTTTTTAGTAGAGACGGGGTTTCACCGTGTTAGCCAGGATAGGCTAAATCTCCTGACCTCATGATCCCGCCCACCTCGGCCTCCCAAAGTGCTAGGATTAAAGGCATGAGCCACCTCACCCAGCCCCAATATGATATCTAAAACCAGCAACCCACTCAGACGATGCAACACAGATGTTTTAGGGAGGCTGTTCCAGAGCCTTAAATTCACCGAGAAGGAAATAAAAAACACAGCAAGGCTGGACATAGAACCTAGAAAGTTACTACACACAGTACAGGGTGAGGAATAGACGTATGCTTCCACGCTTTCATTGGCTTGGAGTAAGAACTGCTCATAGGACTAAGCAGAGTAATCTAGAACTATGTTCTGAAGCCTATAATCTAGAACCAGCCAAGAGCAACCCAATAACTTAGTGTCCAGGTCACCCCAGAACCCCACATACGTAATGACACCCATGAATATACCTTATGCAATACATAGCAAACATAGTCAGCAGATAAAATCTAGAACTCAGAACCTGCTAGGGATGAAGGTATAACACAGAATACAGCAGGGGGCCGGGCGCGGTGGCTCACGGCTGTAATCCCAGCACTTTGGGAGGCCGAGGTGGGAGGATCGCTCGAGCCCAGGGGTTCGAGACCAGCCTGGGAAACATGGTGAAACCCCATTTGTACAAAAAAAAAAAAAAAATACAAAAATTAACCAGTCTTATAACCCGGTCTCGAAATAAATAAATAAATGGATTTTTTAAATTTAATTACATTTTTAAAAAATAATATAGCAGCAAGAGTCACATCCTTGGTTTTGTCATGTATCTAAGAGTTTGCTTGGAACTTAGAAGTGTCTATGGGTTGGGGAGGGGGAGGGATCAAAAGGATGCATGTTGAGAATTGAGCATTTCCTGGAATAAAGACTGAGCTGGCAAAGGAGGAGGGTTGTTCTGGAAATAAGGACATTTCTAGGCTGAAGTCTCCAGAATAAGAGAGAGCCTAGAACAAGCTTAGAATGCCAAAGTGGCAGATGGAGGATAAAACCCACGATCCACCAGGGGACAAGTTCTAAACTAAGGCTGCACTGGGGAAAAAATGACAGAAAATGAATGGGCCTAGAACCTAGAACTGGGGGAAGGAAAACATTATGTAGAACACTTCATTGGGAATCTTTTACATTTAAGAATATGAGGCCGGGTGCCGTGGTTCACGCCTGTAATCCCAGCATTTTGGGAGGCTGAGCCGGGTGGATCATTTGAGGTCAGGATTTCGAGACCAGCCTGGCCAACATGGTGAAACCCCGTCTCTACTAAAAACACAAATATTAGCCAGGCGTGCACTACCACGTGGTGGTACACGCCTGTAATCCCAGCTACTCGGGGGGCTGAGGCAGGAGAACTTGCTTGAACCTGGGAGGCGGAGGTTGCAGTGAGCCGAGATTGCGCCACTGCACTCCAGCCTGGGCGACAAAGTGAGACTCAGTCTCAAAAAAAAAAAAAAAAAGTGAATTTAAGGCCAGGCACAGTGGCTCATGCTTGTAATTCCAGCACTTTGGAAGGCCAAGGTGGGAGAATAGCTTCACTGGAGATGAGCCTCAGTAACATGAGACCCAATGTCTAAACAACAATTACAGGCCAGGCACGGTGGTTCACGCCTGTAATCCTAGCACTTTGGGAGGCAGGAGAGGGATGACTTGAGGTCAGGAGTTTGAGACCAGCCTGGCCAACATAGTGAAACCCTGTCTTTACTAAAAATACGAAAATAACTAGCCAGGCATGGTGGCATGTGCCTGTAGTCCCAGCTACTTGGGAGGCTGAGGCAGGAGAATTGCTTGAAC
The DNA here is from genome assembly GCF_002776525.5 of Piliocolobus tephrosceles. NCBI lineage: Eukaryota > Metazoa > Chordata > Mammalia > Primates > Cercopithecidae > Piliocolobus > Piliocolobus tephrosceles. Next base: position 1,535 of record NW_022326896.1, on the reverse strand, counting down.
CATGAGGCAGAGGTTGCAGTGAGCTGAGATCACACCACTGCACTCCAGCCTGGGTGACAAAGCAAGACTCCATCTGAAAAATAAAATAAAAACTAAACAACAGGCTGGGCACAGTGGCTTATGCCTGTAATCCTAGCACTTTGGGAGGCTGAGGCCGGTGGATCACGAGATAAGGAGATGAAGACCATCCTGGCTAACACGGTGAAACCCTGTCTCTACTAAAAATATGAAAAATTAGCCGGGTGTGGTGGTGGGCGCCTGTAGTCCCAGCTACTCGGGAGGCTGAGGCAGGAGAATGGCGTGAACCTGGGAGGCGGAGCTTGCAGTGAGCCGAGATGGAGCCACTGCACTCCAGCCTGCGCGACAGAGCGAGACTCCGTCTCAAAAAAAAAAAAAAAAGCTAAACAACAACAAAAAAGAATGTACAATTAGATAGAACTTAGAACCTAAAACAGGGAAACAGGGAAGGGCATTCTAGAATCAATAGCGCAAATTAGGAAGCCTAGAGCACATACTTGGAACACACACATTTTAGAAGTTAGATTGTCCCTGGGAAGAGAATGGAATTTAGAACAATGTGGCTGAAACGTGGAACACACTTGAAATGAACATTTAGCAAAGAAGGAAGGGCTGGTTGCTAAAACTTTGGAACATGTCTGAGGATGCGGTGGGATCAGAATCTGGCTCAGGGGTCTTATCTAAACATTTGAAAAAACAAAGGCTGGGCACAGTGGCTCATGCCTATAATCCCAGCACTTCGGGAGGCCGAGGCAGGCGATCACCTGAGGTTGGCAGTTTGAGACCAGTCTGACCAACATGGAGAAACCCCGTCTCTACTAAAAATACAAAAAATTAGCCGGGCTTGGTGGCGGGCGCCTGTAATCCCAGCTACTCAGGAGGCTGAGACAGGAGAATCACTTGAACCCGGGAGGTAGAGGTTGTGGTGAGCCAAGACTGTACCATTGCACTCCAGCCTGGGTGACAAGAGCAAAACTCTGTCTCAAAAAAAAAAAAAAAAAGGGAAAAGACATGCCTAGAATTTGGCATCTGGCCTAGAACTCAGACCATGCCTGGAATGAAAATGGAACACAGAACAGACATCAGCCGGGAGTGTTCTTGTGTTTAGAAGGAATCTAGAACATGGAGCAAAGCAAGAGCACATGTGCAACAAGAAATATGACCGGGCTGGGCGTGGTGGCCATGCCTGTAATCCCAGCACTTTGGGGAGCCGAGGGAGAAGGATCGCTTGAGCCTAGGAGTTTCAGACCAGTCTGGGCAACATGGTGAAGCCCCCATCTCTACCAAAAAAAAAAAAAAATATATGAGACGGAGTTTCACTCTTGTTGCTCAGGCTGGAGTGCAATGACTCGATCTCAGCTCAATGCAACCTCCACCTCCCAGGTTTAAGCAACTCTCCTGCCTCAGCCTCCTGAGTAGCTAGGATTACAGGCATGTGCCACCACGCCTGGCTAATTTTGTATTTTTGGCAGAGACAGGGTTTCTCTACGTTGTCCAGGCTGGTCTCAAAATCCTGA
>NW_022326895.1:10693-19586 GCF_002776525.5 Piliocolobus tephrosceles | reverse complement strand
TCAGGATTTTGAGACCAGCCTGGACAACGTAGAGAAACCCTGTCTCTACCAAAAATACAAAATTAGCCAGGCGTGGTGGCACATGCCTGTAATCCTAGCTACTCAGGAGGCTGAGGCAGGAGAGTTGCTTAAACCTGGGAGGTGGAGGTTGCATTGAGCTGAGATCGAGTCATTGCACTCCAGCCTGAGCAACAAGAGTGAAACTCCGTCTCATATATTTTTTTTTTTTTTTGGTAGAGATGGGGGCTTCACCATGTTGCCCAGACTGGTCTGAAACTCCTAGGCTCAAGCGATCCTTCTCCCTCGGCTCCCCAAAGTGCTGGGATTACAGGCATGGCCACCACGCCCAGCCCGGTCATATTTCTTGTTGCACATGTGCTCTTGCTTTGCTCCATGTTCTAGATTCCTTCTAAACACAAGAACACTCCCGGCTGATGTCTGTTCTGTGTTCCATTTTCATTCCAGGCATGGTCTGAGTTCTAGGCCAGATGCCAAATTCTAGGCATGTCTTTTCCCTTTTTTTTTTTTTTTTTGAGACAGAGTTTTGCTCTTGTCACCCAGGCTGGAGTGCAATGGTACAGTCTTGGCTCACCACAACCTCTACCTCCCGGGTTCAAGTGATTCTCCTGTCTCAGCCTCCTGAGTAGCTGGGATTACAGGCGCCCGCCACCAAGCCCGGCTAATTTTTTGTATTTTTAGTAGAGACGGGGTTTCTCCATGTTGGTCAGACTGGTCTCAAACTGCCAACCTCAGGTGATCGCCTGCCTCGGCCTCCCGAAGTGCTGGGATTATAGGCATGAGCCACTGTGCCCAGCCTTTGTTTTTTCAAATGTTTAGATAAGACCCCTGAGCCAGATTCTGATCCCACCGCATCCTCAGACATGTTCCAAAGTTTTAGCAACCAGCCCTTCCTTCTTTGCTAAATGTTCATTTCAAGTGTGTTCCACGTTTCAGCCACATTGTTCTAAATTCCATTCTCTTCCCAGGGACAATCTAACTTCTAAAATGTGTGTGTTCCAAGTATGTGCTCTAGGCTTCCTAATTTGCGCTATTGATTCTAGAATGCCCTTCCCTGTTTCCCTGTTTTAGGTTCTAAGTTCTATCTAATTGTACATTCTTTTTTGTTGTTGTTTAGCTTTTTTTTTTTTTTTTGAGACGGAGTCTCGCTCTGTCGCGCAGGCTGGAGTGCAGTGGCTCCATCTCGGCTCACTGCAAGCTCCGCCTCCCAGGTTCACGCCATTCTCCTGCCTCAGCCTCCCGAGTAGCTGGGACTACAGGCGCCCACCACCACACCCGGCTAATTTTTCATATTTTTAGTAGAGACAGGGTTTCACCGTGTTAGCCAGGATGGTCTTCATCTCCTTATCTCGTGATCCACCGGCCTCAGCCTCCCAAAGTGCTAGGATTACAGGCATAAGCCACTGTGCCCAGCCTGTTGTTTAGTTTTTATTTTATTTTTCAGATGGAGTCTTGCTTTGTCACCCAGGCTGGAGTGCAGTGGTGTGATCTCAGCTCACTGCAACCTCTGCCTCATGGTTCAAGCAATTCTCCTGCCTCAGCCTCCCAAGTAGCTGGGACTACAGGCACATGCCACCATGCCTGGCTAGTTATTTTCGTATTTTTAGTAAAGACAGGGTTTCACTATGTTGGCCAGGCTGGTCTCAAACTCCTGACCTCAAGTCATCCCTCTCCTGCCTCCCAAAGTGCTAGGATTACAGGCGTGAACCACCGTGCCTGGCCTGTAATTGTTGTTTAGACATTGGGTCTCATGTTACTGAGGCTCATCTCCAGTGAAGCTATTCTCCCACCTTGGCCTTCCAAAGTGCTGGAATTACAAGCATGAGCCACTGTGCCTGGCCTTAAATTCACTTTTTTTTTTTTTTTTTGAGACTGAGTCTCACTTTGTCGCCCAGGCTGGAGTGCAGTGGCGCAATCTCGGCTCACTGCAACCTCCGCCTCCCAGGTTCAAGCAAGTTCTCCTGCCTCAGCCCCCCGAGTAGCTGGGATTACAGGCGTGTACCACCACGTGGTAGTGCACGCCTGGCTAATATTTGTGTTTTTAGTAGAGACGGGGTTTCACCATGTTGGCCAGGCTGGTCTCGAAATCCTGACCTCAAATGATCCACCCGGCTCAGCCTCCCAAAATGCTGGGATTACAGGCGTGAACCACGGCACCCGGCCTCATATTCTTAAATGTAAAAGATTCCCAATGAAGTGTTCTACATAATGTTTTCCTTCCCCCAGTTCTAGGTTCTAGGCCCATTCATTTTCTGTCATTTTTTCCCCAGTGCAGCCTTAGTTTAGAACTTGTCCCCTGGTGGATCGTGGGTTTTATCCTCCATCTGCCACTTTGGCATTCTAAGCTTGTTCTAGGCTCTCTCTTATTCTGGAGACTTCAGCCTAGAAATGTCCTTATTTCCAGAACAACCCTCCTCCTTTGCCAGCTCAGTCTTTATTCCAGGAAATGCTCAATTCTCAACATGCATCCTTTTGATCCCTCCCCCTCCCCAACCCATAGACACTTCTAAGTTCCAAGCAAACTCTTAGATACATGACAAAACCAAGGATGTGACTCTTGCTGCTATATTATTTTTTAAAAATGTAATTAAATTTAAAAAATCCATTTATTTATTTATTTCGAGACCGGGTTATAAGACTGGTTAATTTTTGTATTTTTTTTTTTTTTTTGTACAAATGGGGTTTCACCATGTTTCCCAGGCTGGTCTCGAACCCCTGGGCTCGAGCGATCCTCCCACCTCGGCCTCCCAAAGTGCTGGGATTACAGCCGCGAGCCACCGCGCCCGGCCCCCTGCTGTATTCTGTGTTATACCTTCATCCCTAGCAGGTTCTGAGTTCTAGATTTTATCTGCTGACTATGTTTGCTATGTATTGCATAAGGTATATTCATGGGTGTCATTACGTATGTGGGGTTCTGGGGTGACCTGGACACTAAGTTATTGGGTTGCTCTTGGCTGGTTCTAGATTATAGGCTTCAGAACATAGTTCTAGATTACTCTGCTTAGTCCTATGAGCAGTTCTTACTCCAAGCCAATGAAAGCGTGGAAGCATACGTCTATTCCTCACCCTGTACTGTGTGTAGTAACTTTCTAGGTTCTATGTCCAGCCTTGCTGTGTTTTTTATTTCCTTCTCGGTGAATTTAAGGCTCTGGAACAGCCTCCCTAAAACATCTGTGTTGCATCGTCTGAGTGGGTTGCTGGTTTTAGATATCATATTGGGGCTGGGTGAGGTGGCTCATGCCTTTAATCCTAGCACTTTGGGAGGCCGAGGTGGGCGGGATCATGAGGTCAGGAGATTTAGCCTATCCTGGCTAACACGGTGAAACCCCGTCTCTACTAAAAAAAGAATAATAATTAGCCAGGCGTGGCGGCACGAGCCTGTAGTCCCAGTTACTCCGGAAGCTGAGGCAGGAGAATCGCTTGAACCCGGGAGGCGGAGGTTGCAGTTAGCCGAGATCGTGCCAGTGCACTCCAGCCTGGGCGATAGAGTGAGACTCCGTCTCAAAAAAAAAAAAAAAAAAAAAGAAAACCATGCTGGTTTTTGGCCTATGGCTGGCTTGCCCTCTTAGAATCGTTTTCCTGTGAATCTTTCCCCTGAGTGTGGGATTCGCCTGCCTAGATTCTCAGATGCACCACTTCAAACATCCAAGGAGATTCTCAGATGCACCACTTCAAACATCCAAGGAGACAGGAACCCAGTTGCCTCCTCTCCCAGGGCCCACGGCCCTCAGGCCCTCCTCTCCTCACAGGAGAGGAGGAGCCCTGGACTCCTCACAGGAGTCCAGGGCCCCAGTCCCAGGCTTTGGACATAGTCCACATACTGGGTGGGGCTGGCAATTATCCACGGTCAGAACCGGTTATGCGCTGCTCGCAGGGGGAGAAGGTAAAGAAGGAACTGAGTGAAAGTCCCTCCTGCTTTCGGCCGGGCCAGCTGGACCCGTCGGACCTGATGTGTGTGGAGGGAGCGGTTCAGTGGGCCTGGCTTCATCTCCGCCCTATCCCTAGTTCCAGGCACCCAAGTCCCGCCTTCCTGCTCCAGAAACCCCGCCCCTTCCTTGTCCCCCGCCCTTGGGTATAGCTCCAAGAGGGCTGGGGCTGGAGTCGGGGGAAGCATCCCAGAACTCCTGGGTCCTGGCGGAGGAGCTGTGCACCCTGGGGCCTGGGGGGAGGAGGGGCCTGAAGGAAATTGAAGGAGGCGGAGTTGGGCTGGCTAGTAGAGACCAACCCTGTGACATTATACAGGTAACCACATCCTAGTGACCTAATCCTGGGTCCCTGGCCCTTTGGCATTCTTAAGGCATGGTTCTGGTCTGGGCCTCAGTTTTCCTACCCGTGCAGTGGGTTGAGGGGGATACTTAGTAGAGCCAGACTAGATAGAAACTGATTTTCTCCACATTCACTTACACGATGCCAGGGTCACCCAGCTTTGGTACCTTTGAGTGAGCTAGGCTTAGGTTTACTGCCAATGTCTGATGGAGTCTGACCTCAGTTTTCCCAAATCCTCTCACCCAGGTAGCCAGGACTGTTTCCCTTTTTTTTTTTTTTTTTTTTTTTTTTGGAGAGGGAGTCCCCCTCTGTCGTCCAGGTTGGAGTGTAGTGGCCGGATCTCAGCTCACTGCAAGCTCTGCCTCCCGGGTTTACGCCATTCTCCTGCCTCAGCCTCCCCAGCAGCTGGGACCACAGGAGCCTGCCACCTCGCCCGGCTAGTTTTTTGTATTTTTTAGTAGAAACGGGGTTTCACCGTGTCAGCCAGGATGGTCTCGATCTTCTGACTTCGCGATCCGCCCGTCTCAGCCTCCCAAAGTGCTGGGATTACAGGCTTGAGCCACCGCGCCCGGCAGGACTGTTTTCCTAAAAGCAATGGCACAGGCATGGTGGCATACTTTGGGATGCCGAGGCAGGAGGATCCCTTGAGTCCAGGAGTTTGAGACCAGCCTGGGCAACATAGTGAGACCTTGTCTCTACCAAAAAGAAAAAAAAAGAAAGAAAGGTCAGGCACGGTGGCTTACGCCTGTTATCCCAGCACTTTGGGAGGCCAAGGCAGGCAGATCACGAGGTCAGCAGTTCAAGACCAGCCTGGTCAACATGGTGAAACCCTATCTCTACTAAAAATACAAAAATTAGCTGGGCATGGTGGCGCGTTCCTGTAATCCCAGCTACTCAGGAGGCTGAGGCAGGAGAATTGCTTGAACTGGGACCGGGAAGGCGGAGGTTGCAGTGAGCCGAGATCGCATCACTGCACTCCAGTTCAACAACAACAAAAAAAAAAAAAAAAAGGAAAGGAAAATAAAAAAGAAAAATAGGCCTCAGTTTCCTCTGACAGCACCTCGCGGCCAATCTTTGGTTTCCCTGGTGGAGTGAGAGGGTGACGGTGCCTGTTTCCCTGTGTCATGATCAGAGTGCCTGGGCCTCAGTTTCTTCTGTGTAGTGCTTGGTTTGCCCCAACTGTTTCTCCTACATGGTATCCGAGTGGCCGTGCCTCAGTTTCTCTGTTGTGCCTTGACAAGGCCGGTCTATTCCTTGCCCCTCCCCGCCCCGCAGGCCCGCACCGCCGCCATGATGTGCGAGGTGATGCCCACCATCAGCGAGGATGGCCGGCGGGGTTCGGCGCTGGGCCCGGACGAGGCGGGCGGGGAGCTGGAGCGCCTCATGGTCACGATGCTCACGGAGCGCGAGCGCCTGCTGGAGACGCTGCGCGAGGCACAGGACGGGCTGGCTACAGCGCAGCTGCGGTTGCGCGAGCTTGGCCACGAGAAGGACTCGCTGCAGCGTCAGCTCAGCATCGCGCTGCCCCAGGTCTGGGCGGGGCATGAGGGGCGGGGCCTCGGGGAAGAAGGCAGTCCGGAAGGGGCCGGGCTTGGCGCCTGGAAGGGAGGAGTCTGGGCGAGGCTTGCTGTTAATGGGCGGGGCCTGTGTGGCAAAGGAGAGCGGGACTTAGCAGGGAGGGCGGGACCTTCAAACTTACAGTCCCAGGGAATGAAGGAGATAGGGAAAGGATTGAGCTGAATGTCCGGATCCTGCCAATGTCTGGACAGGAGTTTGCAGCTCTGACAAAGGAGCTGAACTTATGTCGGGAGCAACTGCTGGAGAGGGAGGAAGAGATTGCAGAGCTGAAGGCGGAACGGAACAACACGCGGGTGAGGAGTGTTGAGGGCAGGCCCTAAGTGGGGCGGGGCCTCGTGGTGTTGAAGTGTGGGGCGGGGCCTCGCTGTGTTGCAGCCTGACCTATTTTTTTCCCCCATCTCGCCTTTCTGCCTTCTCCTCTTCCCTGCTCCTACTTCCTGGCTGGTCTCCCACTCTCGTCCCACTCCTTCCTCCCTGTCTCTATAATTTGTCTATTCTCTCTTCTGTACCACCCCTTCCTTGACCCCGACCTTCTCTCTTTTCCTGACCTGTCTCTCTCCGCGCTCCTTTATTTGGCTCCATCTTTTCCTCCATGTGTCCGCCGTACCTGTCACCCTTTTTCTCAACTCTGCCCCTTTTCCCTTGCCTCTTTTCCTTGACCCCATGCCGTGTGCCTGTAGCTGCTCCTGGAACACCTGGAGTGCCTGGTGTCCAGGCACGAGAGGTCACTGCGCATGACCGTGGTGAAGCGCCAGGCCCAGTCCCCGGGTGGGGTCTCCTCGGAGGTAGAAGTACTCAAGGCTCTAAAGTCTCTCTTCGAGCACCACAAGGCCCTGGATGAGAAGGTATGAGAATTAGAAGAGCAGGGGTGGAGAATGGAAACCCATAGTTGACTGAGGCTGTTCTGAGTGGGAGAGATTCTGGCCGTGATTGGTTGGGGATGTTCTGAGTTGGAAGAATGTTGACTGTGATTGATTGGGACAGGTTACATAGACTGGGAACTGACTGGTTGATAGCGGAAAAATAAACCAGGATGGGGGCTACCAGTGGATGGGGCAGACTGGATAGCTGGTTGCGGCTGCATACCCGTTATGGAGACAGGAGCCCCAAGGCTGCCCTATCGGATCCGTCCCAGGGGTGTTCTGGGCCAGGGGCAACTGTCCTAAATTGGGTCTGGTCTCCAGCTGACTATTGCCCTGCCCCATCCCCAGGTCCGGGAGCGGCTGCGGATGGCGCTGGAGCGCGTGGCAGTGCTCGAGGAGGAGCTGGAACTGAGCAATCAGGAGGTGTGGGTGTGGCCAAGAAGGGGAGGTTGAATCCAAGTGGAGGGGCTAAGGGGCTGCACATGGGGCGGAGCCGGTTGGGTGGATTCCAGAAAGAATCTATTGGGGCAGGACTACGGCAGACAACCAATGGGGATGGACTATGGAGAGAAACCAGTGGGGTTCCTAAGTGGGCACACAGCAGTGCTACGGAGAGAACCTCCCAGTGAGAGTGAGATTAAGGGTAGAACCAGGGACTGGGGCTCAGGCTGAGACTAAGGAGGAAGTGATTGGATGGGGAAAGGCGGGGCTAAAGCGGAAACTTTGCCCAGGAGGCTAAGGGGAAGAGTAAGGGTAGACGCCCTCCGTGGTGGCAGCTAAGGAGGGATATAAAGAGGGACGGGGCCTAAGGGTAAACCGTGGGGTAGGCATGGCCCCAGCACGACCGGAGGCATCTCAGATGGGGCTGTCTATCCTCTTAGAGGGCCAGTGCCAGTGAGAAGTAGAGCTGGGGGTTCAGGGAGCCCCTGTGCTGATTCCCCTTTCACACTTCCAGACTCTGAACCTTCGAGAGCAGCTGTCTAGGCGGCGGTCAGGGCTGGAAGAGCCGGGCAAGGATGGGGATGGGCAGGTGAGACATGGAAGTCCCTCCCTGTGAGCTCCATTCAACTCCCTGACTTTGTTACGGTGTTTGTAATGTTTGGCATAATCCTCATTGGCCGTAAGATGGATGCACCTCTAAGACTGTCACAGAGCTTTGACCTCTGATTCAGGTCACCTAGCTAACTTCTGTGACCTCCTTCACTGACCCCTGTGGACTCTGACCAGCATGATCCATATTGATCTTTGATCTCCTTTCAGCTGATTGACTTTCTCCTTGGATTTCCTCTGTGTCTTCGGAGACACTCTGAGATCTTGTCCCTTCCTTCCCTCACACCAGACGCTTGCCAATGGCCTGGGTCCTGGCGGGGATTCCAACCGGCGCACAGCAGAGCTGGAGGAGGCCCTGGAGCGGCAACGTGCCGAGGTGTGCCAGCTGCGGGAGCGCCTGGCGGTGCTGTGCCGTCAGATGAGCCAGCTGGAGGAGGAGTTGGGCACTGCGCACCGCGAGCTGGGCAAGGCGGAGGAAGCCAACTCCAAGCTGCAGCGCGACCTCAAGGAGGTGAGGCCCCAGGGAGGTGGGCTGCCCTCGGTCCGCTTCTTTCCGTGGCGCTCTCCCTCGCTCATTGCTTATGAATGGCAGAACCTCGATTCAGTCCACAGGCTGGGTGACTCCTCCTCTCTGAGGTTCGGTTTCCTCACCTGTGAAAGGAGATGTATGATTCTCATCAGAGGGTGAGGCTGTGGCGCAGAGTAGGCGCTCCATAACTGCTCCTAATTACTTTGTTACCTAACTTTGGGTCCTTCTCTGGTGCCTCTAAATGGATTTTTTTTTTTTCCTTTTGTGAGACAGAGTCTGGCTGTGTCGTCCAGGTTGGAGTGCAGTGGCATGATCTCGGCTTACTGCCACCTCTGCTTCCCGGGTTCGAGCGATTCTCCTGCCTCAGGCTCCCAAGTAGCTAGAAATACAGGTGCCTGCCACCACGCCTGGCTAATTTAGTTTTTATTTTTTATTTTTAGTAGAGATGGGGTTTCACTATGTTGGCCAGGCTGGTCTTGAACTCCTGACCTCAGGTGATCCACCCGCCTCGGCCTCCCAAAGTGTTGGGATTACAGGTGTGAGCCACCACACCCAGTCTTTTTTTTTTTTTTTTTGAGATGGAGTCTTG
>NW_022326895.1:8918-10593 GCF_002776525.5 Piliocolobus tephrosceles | reverse complement strand
TTTTTTTTTTTTTTTTTGAGATGGAGTCTTGCTCTATCACCCAGGCTGGAGTGCAGTGGTGCAATCTCGGCTCACTGTAACCTCTGCCTCCCGGTTCAAGCGATTCTCCTGCCTCAGTCTCCTGAGTAGCTGGGACTACAGATGTGCGCCACCATACCTGGCTTTTTTTTTTTTTTTAATCTTTAGTAGAAATGGGGGGTTTCACCATATTGGCCAGGCTGCTCTCGAACCCCTGACCTCAAGTGATCCGCTCGCCTTGGCTTCCCAAAGTGCTGGGATTATGGGCGTGAGCCACTGCGCCCAGCCTCTAAATGGCATCTTTTGTGGGTATTTCACCCCTTCCTAGCTTAAGCCACTTTATCCTAATCCCGGTGACCCCAGGGCGCTGCTGGGAAACGTGGACCTGGATTCTTGAAGGCAGTGGATGAGAAAGAAGAGTGAGCACTAGGATTAGCCTGGGCAACACAGTGACACCCTGTCTCTACTTAAAAAAAAAAAATAGCCGGGAGTGATGGCAGGTGCCTTTAGTCCCAGCCACTAGAAAGGCTGAGGCATAAGAATCACTTGAGCTTGGGAGGTGGAGGTTGCACTAAGCCGAGATCCGTACCACTGTACTCCAGCCAGGGTGCTAGAGTGAAACTCCGCCAAAAAAAGAAAAAGAAAAAAATAGAAAAAGAAAAAGAGACCGAGCGCGGTTGCTCACGCCTGTAATCTTAGCACTTTGGGAGGCCGAGGCAGGCAGATTACCTGAGGTCAGGAGTTCAAGACTAGCCTGGCCAACATGGTGAAATCCCTATCTCTACTGAAAATACAAAAATTAGCCAGGCATGGTAGCGGGTGCCTGTAATCCCAGCTACTGGAGAGGCGGAGGCAGGAGAATTGCTTGAACCCAGGAGGTGGAGGTTGCAGTGAGCCGAGATCGCACCACTGCACCCCAGCCGGGGGGAGAGAGAAAAACCCCGTCCCCCAAAAAAAAAAAAAAAAAAAAAGGAAAGAGAGAGAGAGAGTCTTCATCTGGGATTTTTTAAAAAAGCCTGAATAGCCACGGGGGCTATTGGGAAATGTAGCCCCACCACGTGGGCTACCAGATGGGGGTCCATCTCCCATGGACCTTGGAGCACCTCTTTTGGGGTTCCAAGCCTCTGGTACCGTGGTAGTTCTTGGGAGGTGTTGTCTTCTAGGTAGAAGGGATCCTTATTTCCCATGAGACCACAGGACACTTGCTGTTTGATTCTAAGTCTGCTGTATGCCAGAAATTAGTGAAAAATCCAAGCCCTGGGTTTTGAGGAAAGGGCTGGAATGGAGCCTTCACATCCTACAGGCTTCAGATCCCTCACTCCTAAGGGACCTGAGCCTGCAGCGTCCTAGAAGCTCATGGGAGGTGTAGCACCACCATTTTAACTCGCAGGCGGCAGGGACTTAAGATGGGCTAGTTGGCCGGGCGCGATGGCTCAAGCCTGTAATCCCAGCACTTTGGGAGGCCGAGACGGGCGGATCACGAGGTCAGGAGATCGAGACCATCCTGGCTAACACGGTGAAACCCCGTCTCTACTAAAAAATACAAAAAACTAGCCGGGCGAGGTGGCGGGCGTCTGTAGTCCCAGCTACTCGGGAGGCTGAGGCAGGAGAATGGCGTGAACCCAGGAGGTGGAGCTTGCAGTGAGCTGAGATCCGG